>NC_091466.1:69724025-70024025 GCF_027789765.1 Dendropsophus ebraccatus | reverse complement strand
TGCAGCAGATCCTGTATGTGTGATTGCATCAATCTGCAGCAGATCCTGTATGTGTGATTGCATCAATCTGCAGCAGATCCTGTATGTGTGATTGCACACATCCGTAGTTGCGGATCCACAATTAGGGTATGTTCATATCTCGTCGCACGTCGGGCTACACGGCAGAAATCAGTGAAAAAAGGATGCTGCCGTGCAGTCCGCCGTGCGGCCGACGGCCACATGACGGCCACATTGACTTTAATGAGCAAGACGGAGTCATTATGTGACTGTGTTCTGCTCATTTGCGGGACGTACACGGCTTTTGTGCACGACTCAAAAGCATAGTCGACTACGCGACTAAGAGTCCTGCACAAAAGCCGTGTACGTCCCGCAAATGAGCAGAACACAGTCACATAATGACTCCGTCTTGCTCATTAAAGTCAATGTGGCCGTCATGTGGCCGTCGGCCGCACGGCGGACTGCACGGCAGCCTCCTTTTTTCACTGATTTCTGCCGTGTAGCCCGACGTGCGACTAAAAACGAGATATGAACATACCCTTACAGGGTACGGTCCCATGAAGCTTCTATGTCCCTATTCACATATCCGTAATTTTACGAATACGTTATTTAGCTGTGATCTGTGGCACAAAAAATACTGATATGCCTTGGTGCGGACACACCAAGAGAAGTCTATGCGATCGTCTGGAATGCGCTGATGTTATAAAGGTAATGTCCGTAACATCCACAAGGAATACAGATCTGTAACTGTAGCTAGAGTCATAATTTTAACCATTCCTCCTTTTTTCACAAGCTCTTTCCCCTTTTAGGGCCGGTTCACACTGAGCAAACATGGCGCAATTCTGCGGCGGAGCTCTCCCGCCGTGCTTGGTGTGCTGCTTTGAGCGAATGGGAGAGCGTGCGCCTTAGGGCTAGTTCACACTGAGTAAACACGGCAGCAGCAAACTGAGCATGGCGGGATTCCGCGGCGGACCTCTTACGCCGTGTTTACTCAGTGTGAACTGGCCCTTACAGATGCGCAAAAAATACAGATGCATTTTTATGGATCCATTTCCAAGCATGACAAAGTGTAGAGTGGTAGCAGATCTCTGCATGTGATTCCATCAGGTGTGCAGGAGGTGTCCCAGCAAACAGCACAGAGTATTGGTGCGTTTACACAGACAGATTTATCTGACAGATCTTTGAAGCCAAAGCCAGGAATGGATTTGAAAAGAGGTGAAATCTCAGTCTTTCCTTTATGACCTGTTCCCTATTTATAGTCTGTTCCTGGTTTTGGCTTCAAAGATCTGTCAGATAAATCTGTCTGTGTAAACGCACCATATGGGTCCATTTACACAGAAAGATTATCTGACAGATTATCTGACAAAGATTTGAAGCCAAAGCCAGGAAAGGCTCTATTCCATGGACCGACTAACAGGAGCAAACAAGCGCTATTGGGGGGGCCGCCTGGGTGATCTCTAGATCGTCCGGGCAGCCCATAGCATACAGCAGCAGCCTTCTACCACCGCTCCTATTTCACGAAGCGACAGCAGCAGATCTTAGTGTATTAGTATTATGGTGCGTTTACACAGAGAGATTTATCTGTCAGATTTTGGAAGCCAAAGCCAGAAATGGATTCGGAAAGCGGAGATATCTCAATCTTTCCTTCATGATTTGTTCCCTGTTCATAGTCCATTCCTGTCTTTGGCTTCAAAAATCTGTCAGATAAATCTCTCTGTGTAAACGCACTATAAGTCGTTTGTATTTCAACATGTTTGAAAGACAAACGACGCAATGATCAGCCGACATGAACGATGTAGGGCCTGAACAGACTATATAAACAGAGATCAGGTCATAAAGGAAAGCCTGAGATTTCTCCTCTTTTTAAATCTATTCCTGGCTTTGGCTTCAAACCTTTGGCAGATAATCTTTCTGTGTAAATGGACTGATACCGCAGGTGATACAATCAGTGATAATAGGACCAGGAAAAGACCACACATGCACAAGGGTATGTACACACTACGGAATACGTGCAGAGACTTCAAGTGGAATCCGCCATGCGGCCTCCACATAAAGTTTCGCCCCTCCCATAGGCTCAATGATATTCACTGGCGAATTACTCCGTCCGACCAAAGAATTGACTTGTCATTTGCAAGGAAAAACACACAAATGCATAGAAAAAAAACGCATTGGCAGGAAAAACACCACACAAAAAGGATGTGTGAGGGCACCCTCAGTGACCGGTGATGCAGGTGTCCGGGAGAGGCTATACCTGCGGATACGGTATATGGAGCAGTTGCCAGGGCCTAATGTGGTTATGTTCTACGTATTGACTCCAGTATAGTAGTATGCTCTTAGATTCCCTTATTCCCCTCATACTGACTGGTATAATTGGTCAGGACTGACTGCTCTGGGCTCAGTTTGACTCCTCCTATTTTTCGTCACAGTGTGTCAGTCTCATGTGTGGTCTGTTTCCTATTGTTAACCCATTCTGGACTAGACCCAAAATCCTCTGCTTTTATATATGGATTGTGTGAAAGTTTTTAATGTCATTGCCATATATACACATTCTTTAAGGGGAGATTAATCAAACCAATCAGATTCCACCTTTCATTCCTCACAGACTCTTTAGAAAATGAAAGGTGGAATCTGATTGGTTGCTAGGGGCAACTGAGCCAGTTTCACTTTACTCCATGTTTGATAAATCTCCCCCATTATATGTATCACTATCACGTGTCTGATCCCACTTTTTGTATTATCATTGATTGTAACACCTGCGGTATCAACAAGCTATAGGCCTCATTCACAAGCTATAGGCCTCATTCTCAAGCTATAGGCCTCATTCACAAGCTATAGGCCTCATTCTCAAGATATAGGCCTCATTCACAAGCTATAGGCCTCATTCTCAAGATATAGGCCTCATTCTCAAGATATAGGCCTCATTCTCAAGATATAGGCCTCATTCACAAGCTATAGGGGTCATTCTCAAGCTATAGGCCTCATTCTCAAGATATAGGCCTCATTCACAAGCTATAGGGGTCATTCTCTATCTATAGGCCTCATTCACAAGCTATAGGGGTCATTCTCAAGCTATAGGCCTCATTCAAACGTCAGTATATTTTTCCTGACTGAAATTTGTAAAAACCATCCATAGTGCACGTCCATAGCATCCGTGTTTTTTTGCTGATACTCAGAAATTGTATAGTGTTTTCAACTAGTTGTGTCGTGATCAGCAATTTTTGCTCTAATAGGTTTCTATGGGGAAATGTGCTGCCATTGCGGTCCGCACTACATGTCTTTGTTTTTGTTTTTTTGCTGGAACGCAAACGCAAAAATTGCGGATGTATGAATAGCCCTATTGAAAGCAATGTAATCTATCTTTTTGTCCAACAATTGCGGATCTGCAAATACAGACACTTTGAATGAGCTGTTTGCTGGGACACCTCCTGCCCACCTGATGGAATCAATCACCTGCAGCAATCTGCTAGCACTGTGCACTGTCCAGAGAACAGTCAATCCAGCCCTGTGGTGTTGTGGCACTACAAGTATTCTTTTACCGCAGGGGTAGGGAACCTTGACTCTCCAGCTTTTGCAAAACTTCAACTCCCATCATGCCTGGACAGCCATAGCTCTAGCTTCGTCTCTCCAGGCATGATGGGAGTTGTAGTTTTGCAACATCTAGAGAGCCAGGGTTCCCTTCTCCTGCTTTACCAGATGAGCCATGCTTATATATCAGGAATCTGGAACCTTTGGCCCTTCAGCTATTGCAAAACTACAATTCTCATCATGCCGGGACAGCCTTCGGCTGTCCAGGCATGATGGGAATTGTAGTTTTGCAATAGCTGGAGGGTCAAAGGTTCCAGATTCCTGATCTATATAACAATGATGTGAGTAGTTGTCGTAGTTGAATGGCCTTTTTTTTGCCCATAACAGAACTTGCACACAATAATCCTATAACTCCTCTTTACTCTCTGCTCATTTTCTCGCTCCAGCTTTTACAAAGTTCTCGTGGCTGAAGGAAGATGTCAAGAAATGGTCAGCCAGCCGAGTGCATCAAATATTTAATTCCTACCCACCCCTCAGGACTTTTGAGCTAAGAAAAGACAGATCCAGCCGGCAGGAGAAGCTGGAGCGTTTGCTTTGGATGGAACAATCTCGTTGGCAGACGCAAATCGTGTTGCCACCCAAAAGGACATGAATATAGATATTGAAAACTGGGCGAGGGGCAGGAGCGCAGAACAGCAGAATTTGGGGGTTAACAGGCTAATGTATGCACGATGCCTCTGACTGCGTCCTCCTTCCAACAACCAGTTAATACTCTTAATCCGGGTAATGTAGACGTTTTGGCGGCACCAGAAGTGAAACCTTTCCAAACTGGAATATTATAGTAGATTTGGCTGGCGTCTCGCAGCCCATCATGGCTGTGAGTGTGCGGAGCTTCGTCAGTGCCCATTTTAATGAATGGGAATTTAGGACAGGCCTATATTTGGAATTCTTTCAGTGCAGAGATAGTACTGAAAATATTGGAGGGAGCGTAGCGAGCGCCTGAGTGTTATTTTTGGAATTGTTAATGGCTTTGATATCAGACGGTAGATTCATTCGTGCTACTGAAATATTGAGCAGGAAAGGATTCTGGATTCTATGTCAGTGGTTCGCAACATCCAACTACAATTTCCTTTATGTTGGGAGTAGGGGTTGTGTGCTATTGGCCCCACTAGGGGTGGTTTAGACCTAATAGGTAGGATTGAGAAAACTACATGAAAGTGTCTGGGTTTGGCAACTTCTCCGAACCCAAGCGCTTGGCATTTAACTCCCGGCGGCTGGAGAAGTTAGATGCCGCCCTAGGAAGTCCTGTAAAACATGGCTGTATCCATGTTTTCCAGACAGTCCTTGGGCTAAATTCACCTTTTCCAGATGCAGGGAGTTAAATGCAGAGCGTTCGGGTTTGGAGATGTTGGCGAATCCGGACACTTTCATGAAGTTCACTCAATGCTACTAATAGGTTGTCTATATAAGAATAAAACTCCAAATGGGTTGTCTTCTGCTGGAGCTGGAGGGGCATTCTTGTTTTAGAGCCTGGGCCCACCATAGGATCCTCTGTTGCCCAGGGATGTATTTAGACCACGAAAAAGACAACACTTCAGATGTTTTTTGCAGGTCTAATAATTATCCTGATTTGTCGTATATTGGCCTATTTAAGAAGAAGAACATGGGCAGCCAAAAATTATGAATTTTAGGGGTCACACGAATGGTGCGGCTTAATAAATAAATAGCAATCATCAAGATTGTGATTGGGACCTGCTTAGCACGTCTAAAAAGGCCCTTAGTTTCTAGTTCCATTTCTTTATCTTAATATTTTGGACAAGGCACCCTAGCACCAAGCACCAGGGGTAAATGATCCTTTAGCATCTACCCCTGGATGACTACTGGAGACCTGTAAGGCTCTTATGGCCATATGTCTAAAAATAATACATTATAGGGTAGTTAGAAGTCATCGCACAGTTGTGTGGAGATTGTTGGGTGGACGATGAACACCCTGGACATGGTGATGACCCACGTATATCGCCTCTTGCCTCCATGCCTCTAAAGGATGCCTTATTTAAATTTTTTGGCTATAATGGCTAATCTTGATGATTGCTGGTGTTTCACTTAGGACAGAAGGACCTGTTGTTTGTTGTCCCTTCCACTTCCTCTCTATAAATTTTGGCCAAGTCCATACAGCAGACACTGAGCAGTCACATGTATGGGTAAAGATTAGTATTGAGCAAACTTGCCAAACTGGGTTCGGCAATGTTCTTCGAACCCAAACACTTGGCATTTAACTTCTGGCGGCTGGAGAAGTTGAATGCTGCCCTAGAGTTGCCAGAAAAAAATGGATAAAGACTATGACTATCCATGTTTTCCAGGACTCAACTTCTCCACCCACCAGGAGTCATTTGCCAAGCTTTCGGGTTTGGAGAGCATTGCCGAACTCTTAACAGTTCTGCAAGTTTGCTCAACACTAATAAAGGTAGCTGTCGACCTAATAAGCTTTCTATCTTAGATGTATGGGTCAGCTTTACTCCATCTAAGCCAAGGATGCTAAACCTTCAGCCCTCCAGCTAAAGCTTTGGCTGTCCAAACATGACGGGAATTGTGGTTCTGCAACAGCTGGTGGGCCGAAGGTTCCCTACTCCTGACCTAAACCATACCTTAAACATCTGCCAGAAACCAGAACTGGTGAGCAAGACGCAAAACTGCTGAAAAATGGTAAAGGCGGCTATTAGAAATGGCCAAGAAGGAAAGATAGATTCCCACCTTTGTCCATAAAACCAAAGATGGGGATTCTTTTAAAGGGATAGTCAACAACCATAATTGATATTCATTTGCATAATTTGTTATAACAAGATGCTCTCAATAGTTGTTCAAATCATAGAACACTTTATTGACAATCCTCAACAGTACCTTGTAAACACACATATAATAGCATCTGCCTCCCTAAACATCAGCCGTGCAGGGGCTTACCAAGTGACCTCTGACCCCTGCAGAATTCCATTATTCCAAGCACAAATAGCATCACTTAGTGACATCATCAGAGACTCCACCGGTCATTCGGCTTCAGTTGGGTTCTCATCAACACATAAAAAGCTTCTCTTTTGCCAAATAATGAAACATTTGTCATTTTAATAACTCTTAATGATATGCATAGAAAGTAAAGAGCACATGAATATGTAATTGCTCATTAGGCGGCTAATGAATAATCACCAAGAACAGTGTTTATCTGGGGAAGCAGCCGTGATTTCTGATTCTCTTTAATGTAGCTTAGTGGACATGGTGTAAGGTGATTTTACACCATTTTTCAGGTGGTCTTATACGTTTCCACTGTCTCCGTGTGGAAATGACGTCACTTGAGATCAATACGACGCAATGAAATGTGTAGGTAATAGGGTCCCAGCTATGACACATGATTTATATGTCTGTGCTCATATAAGACAAAGGAACCTTTAGGGCCATCCTGGGATTCAGGAATTGGATGGGACCACAACGCCCTAGAGAAGGGATGGGAAATCATAGGCCCTCCACCTGTAGCAAGACCTGCCAAGACTGATTGGCCACATTGGATTATTTTGGCCATAGTTGGCAAAAAAGCAGTTGTATAAGTGGCCAATCATCCCAATGCTAGCATGGACAATGGATCATCTGCCCTTGTGGCCGATCAAAGTCCTAAGTGTATGACCACTTTTATAGCACATATTATAGTCAAATTGAGTACTGAACTGAAACTTTTTTAGGGGATCCCTTACTTGAATGCCATGAAACCTTAAAACTAGAGACTAGTGTTGAGCGGAGATGCCATACTGGTGAGTTCAGCAACGTTCTCCGAACCCTAACACTCGCCATTTGACTGCCCGCAGTTGCCTATGGCTGTATCCATGTGCTCCAGGACTCCCTAGGGTGGCATCCAACTTCTGCATCCGCAAGGAGTGAAATGCCAATAACTCAGGTTCAGAGATGGTTGCCGAATAGTTTGGCATTTCCGCTCAACACTACTAGAGAGACCCCTTAAACTATGTTACCTTTGAGGAGAAATCATACTGTATGATATAACATAGAGACCATTTACGCACAAAACAGTCCTCTACATGAAAAGAACACTATATGTGGAATATGGATATAAAGCAGAAAAAAAAAGTTAAGGGATCAGAGGGTCAATGACCTTTATTGTTCCTGGGCCCAGACAATTCTCAATGACCCACAAAAAGGGGGCAAGCAACGTGCACTGAATAAATATCCCAAAGAGCCTCTGACAAATGAAGTCGCTATTCTTCCAGATCCTTAAACATTTTCCCTTCGACTGGAAGATAAAAAAAAGAGATGTTCCAAGTAGCTCGAAGTCCTTCAAACGAGAGTGCAGCTTTTGGCCTGTCGTCCTTTGAATAAGAAAATCATGGATCTGAGGTCTGCAGGTGATAGAGAGATAGCGCTGTTTCGTGAGAATGTAAGCTGTGTCTACATTGTGGGAACGGCTTTTTTCATGAACTCTATACTACACGAGGAGGCGAGAATATAAAGCTTGGACACTCAGACAAAAAGAAGACCATTTAGCCTTTTCACTGAAGTCTAGGATCCTTGCTGAGGGATTATTTTATACAGGCCTCTGTTTTGGCTGTCAAGGCCTGGAGATTTTACTCAAAGCCAGCACCAGATGTCAGGCCTCAGAATTCTTCACAAATGATGACCTTAGTGGGTCAAGGCCTATACAACGTTCTTTGCCTCAAGCTGTGTGGAACAGAAGCTAGAGAAAGACTCTGCCTTAGCAGGCCTGTCTCAGTGACTATGTTCTCGTTTTTTTTTTTCCCTGTAGACTGAAGTCCTTGTGAAGAACCGCGGTTCTGGGAGGAAGAAGAAAAAAAAATGAAAAAAAAAAATTCTAGACTGTTAACTTGTCTTATCCATTTTTTATTCTCCTCCGTAAGGAATTAATGGAAGGTTTTCAAGGAATGCAGATGACAAGGTCCGTGGCATTTCTCCGCACTGTCTTCCCGTGATGAGTCACTTGTTTGGAGTTATTTGTTTCGAGTTATAGTATAGATGGTGACGATATGTTGATGGACGTATTGGAGTCCATTTCCACATTCCAGCCACGGATTACCTATGTAAGTTTTTAGGTAAAAAAACCCAATTCTTACAAAAGTCTCTTTTATTTCTTTTATAATTTAAAAACAGCAAAAAGTTTTTTTGTGTGGCCCACCACATTGTGGATGCATTCAGCCACACACAATATTAACATTGAAAGATGGCCATGGTGAACCCTGTGATACGCCCCCTTGTACCAACGCGTGGTTCCTTCTTATGACACCAGATCGAGATGTTCTCACCAAGAAGCAAAAGGAAAAAATATTAACTCAATATGGCACCTAAAGGCAAGGGGAAATACAGCATGGCCCCCCCATAGAGCTTCATACAGCTCAGAGATGTAACACAATGCTGTGCATAGGCCTCCAGCCATTATCTAGCCTTTCCAAAGATTTATAAAGGCTGGATCCTATCCCGCCCCTTGGCCCACTGGTTAAAAAAAATAAATAAAAAATTCATAAAATGTGGGTTTGAAAGTAATGAATTTATTTACACTTTTTGAGGGTCAGTTAGGGAAATAAAATTTATCTGAAATATGTTTCAATGAATTAAATAAATAAATAAATTTATAATAATAAACCACTTTTAATAAAATAAAATAAAAAATAAAATAAAGAAAAATAAAATAACTTAAAAAAATAATAGATAAATGAAAACTAATAATAATAGTAAAAATATATAAAATAATTCAAACCCCCCCCCCCCCAATTTAATTTAAATTGTGGAATTACAGCACAAGAAGACCCCAGCTGCTATGGTACCTCTTAGGGTTGTGATTGACAGATTAGCCTGCTCTAGTCCCACCTGCCCCGTGGATAATTCGTACTCCCGTCACACAGGCCGTAGCCGCTCCCCGTGCAGACTGTACAATTAAGAAGCCATTTCTCAAACTATAACTTGCAGCATCATTTTTCTATGTGCCATGACAACTAAATATTTGTCTCAGCATTAATATTGAAGTTTAATACTTGAGAGATTTGGGGGAGTTTATCCTAATTTAATCTTTTGCCATAGGCAATCAATTCCACTTGTCACCCTCTTGATACATAGCCGGGAAATCTACATCCTATAAATTCTTGGCTTCTTCTCGTCAAACCTTCTACCCCCCCTCCCTTTCCCTGGTATATTATTAGCCTGAATGTTAATTTGGGAGCGCCAACAGTTAATATCCCATTCATTTACAAATTTAATTTTTCATTCATTTACATTCATCACATGACCTATTCTTCTTCAATTTCTTGCCTATAAATTTTGTAAGCAATTAAATTTTTTTTTAAATTTTTTTTACTTTACATTTTGATTTCATATGACATGACATCTGTCATTTTTCTAAAAATAGATGTAAAATTTGACATCTATCCTAAGAAACCAGGAGGATGCTTATCTCTCTCTCTCTCTCTCTCTCTCTCTATATATATATATATATTGATGTACTTCTCGGTATATCAAAGTCATATTCTGTACATTCTGAACACAAGATGTTTCCTGGTGTCAGGACGGATCTGTCTGATAATTATTATCCAGTAAGTGCAGTATACTCACGGTTCTGACAACATGACAGGTTCCCTTTAATATTTACATTGTCAAAACTGATTAGAATCCTTGTAGAATTTTTTGAAAATTCAAAAATATTCAAAAACTTCCTAATCAGAATTTATCTATTAGCCAAGTATTTTGGGGTAAATTTGATGATTCAAAAATTCAATTATTCAAAAATGTTAAAATATAATTAGGTAGAATTTTATGGTCATCGACGTGGATCAAAATATTTTTTTTCCCTCCGTGTTTCTTATGATTTAGTTTCCTCTTTTGTACCCTAAAAATGACACCTGAATGAACTCAGAATGAGTGGGATAGAAGAGAACTGAATCTACAGCACAGACAATTTATAACCGAATGACAAGCCGGTTGCTCCATTTTGGTCTTTGCTATTACAGATACGGTGGTGAGAGATGAAGAGGATGAAGATCTTCTTCGGACTTCATGAAACTGCAAGAACTATAGAAAGTACAGTATGCACCTTGCAGATGTGTAAACTGGCCAGAGGAACGTGATGTGAGTCATAGCTGAGAAATCTCAAGTATTTTTCCACCACCCCATTCTTGTACAAAAGTACAAGTAGACAACCTTTTTATTAGCTTTTGTTCCACCAAATATCAGTAGATTGCCATTTTAGTCAGGTATTCCTGAGTTATTAGGCCTTTTGGGGGCCATTATAGTGCCCATAGAGGTTCCCATATCTCCATTATTATGCATAATACTACTAGAGATGAGCACATCTTGAGTCTGATAGTTCAGCATTTGAATATCGATGACTGAAAAAGTTGGATGTAGCCCTAGAGAGTTCTGGAAAACATGGATACAACCATAGGCCATTTCCATATTTTCCCAGACTCCCTTGGACTGCATTCAACTTATTCAAATGCCCAACGATCAGGCTCCAGCATGGTCGAATTGCACTCATCTCTAACTATTACACGCCTTGCTCTTTCTTGAAGGTTCCCAAGAGACATGACAAAAGTTTTGACCAATTGTGGTCTGGGCGATCAGACCCCAACCAATCATTACCTAGGGCTGGCTGTGATGGTCTCTATGGGCATACTATAGATATAAAGAACACAGAAAAAGGCAGGGCACCTGACATTTCCGTCCCAATCTAATGATCGGTGGGGCCCTCACGACCCAGACCCCGACCAATCAAAACTTTTGACTAGAGAAAGGCTAATCGAAAGTATGAATGAAGCAAAGCTTCATTACACTCGGCCTTCAGCTTGTCAGCCGTCTGCCTTTGAACTCCACACCGCGTGCCTGGAAAAGCTGGATGCAGTCCTGGAAGAACATTCATACTGTAGACTCGCTCATCTTTGATTTTGATGTATTTCTAGGATATGTCAACAAGTGACAATGCCCATTTAAAGGGGAACTAGATTCGTCTAATCTGCTTATATGTCCCTATTGTACAAGAGACGTCGAGGAGGGAGGTATGTGTCTTACCTTCCTACTTTGCACCATTCTGGTGCAGTTAGTTGCGTGCTCTGCGGTCTGGGACTGTTAGGAGCACTGGGGAACCCATTAGGAGCACTGTCTGCCCCCATAACGCTGACATGGCCAACCCCCGACTGGCTGGCTCCATTCATTATTATTAATAAAGTGCGGGCTGGGAGGCGGATCAGCGATATGGGGAGGGCAGTGCTCCTAGCGGTCCTACCGGACCATAGAGCACACGACTATTTGCATTGGAACATTGCAGATGGGGAAGATAAAACACATACTGTACCTACCTCCTCAACGCCTCCTGTGCAATAGGGACATATCAGGAGAACCTGTTTTACATCAGTCGGACCTTGTCTGTTCTATGGAGAGGGGAGGGGTGAGGAGGAAGGAGGGAGATTAGTTGGCAGCAGAGCAGAGAACAAAGGATTACACAGTGGGACCTGTGTGAAAGCCGGTATTCAGAGGTCAGAGAGGTCAGTGCTGACTTCAGAGGAGATAGCCCGGTGATGTAGCTGTAAATTAACTCTTTGTTGTCCTGTTTTGGTGGCTCATCTTCCTCCACCCCTCCCCTCTCCATAGACAACCATGAAGACAGGGGGGAGAGCTTCAAACTGCTTTTTCATGATAAAAATGCATTTTTCGGCTAATAAAACAAATTACAAAGTTTCTTAAAATCGCCTGTACTATTGATTTCTGCAAAAAAATTGTAAACGACAGTGAGACTTTAAGCACATTAGGTAAGTTTCAGCTGTTGATGCCGATCTTGCTCTCCTCCTGACTCTCCTCCGATGGCAGATGATGGGTTCATAAGGATTGTGCAATGTGAGTTGATCTGCTTGATCTTTTTGTTCTGTCTGGCAGCAGCTCACCCCCTATCTCTCTACTGAGAGCAGTCACTGATCGTGAGCCAATAGCTATGGTTTGTTTGATGGCTGTATGGCCAGCTTTATTCTGGTATATCCTCGTATATTCATGAACCAGGAAGCTCAGGATGAACATTGCAATAAGATCTTTTGCACACTCAGTAGTAGTGGCCTGAGTAGGGTCCCGCCATGCCAAAACATAGGATTATAGACCAGATATTTGACAGCGGTCCCATAATTAACCAGGTCTGCGTCCGCCTATGAGAAATTCCTACAGTGCTTGTAGAGCCGAGGTCAATATGTTGTGAACCAGCGACCCGCCGCTCATGTAGGTCAGGCTGCCAGACAAAAGCTCAGCGCAGCAGCTTTAGCAGGAATAAATTGCCTGCACCAACATTTTAAGAAACAATTTATTCCTAGGGTGGTGCAGTTAACTCAAGCCAGCGGTCAGCAAACTGATGGATCTGTCAGCAATGCAGGACGCCTGTCAGTCAATGCAGGAGCCTGCTGTGTATTGTGGCGTTCCTTATATTAACACCCCGCCAAGATAATTCTTTCATATGCTTTTTTTTATGCCACCAAGAGGGTCTGCCACTGTACCGCTGCTTCTCATCTTGTTAATTGAGTCATTTATTTCATTAAAAGGTGAAATTTTATCAGGCTTTGTGCCGAGAATGTGAGAAGACACAATTAATGATACGTCTCACAGAAAACTTCTGCGGCTTCCTCTACAAAGAGTACAAAGCACCTTGTGGAGAAGATGGAAGATACTGCTACACGGGACCGCCATGTATCCCTATGGCCGATATAGTGCCAATATGACTGCATCATCCAAAAACAGCGCCACATCTGTCCGAAGGGCGTGTGTGGTATTGTAACTGAGCCCAATTCTGCAACACCAGACAAAATCCCTGGACAGGCAGGGTTTCGTTTCTGTGAAGGTGGCCATACGTAGATGTGTCACAGTAAAGGTCCTCATACACTTTAGACTATTGACAGCCATACCCAGCACTCACAGTGGGTTTAGCTATAAGTGTATGGGAAAATGGAAGAGGGAAAATCCCCTTCTGACCCCTTTGTTTCGGGAGAGATAAACTTCAGTCAGAGCTCTCTGGCTGCGGCTCACCCCTCCCTTCCCCATAGAGAACACAATAGCGCTTAGCTGCGCCGAACATCCTGTGTACAGTATGAAGAAGATGTTGGCCGGTTGGGAGAGAGGACTGGTGGCCAAACAACTTATTTATAGTCATATAGTTAGCTTTAGAGTGCTTTGGCGCTGGCTTATCCCTCTGAGAACAAAGGGGTCGGGTGGTAAAAAAGACAACATTACTAACCTCTATTCCCACCCACATTATCTGTCAGTGGAGAGATGGAAGGCTGCCATAGACAGTTGCTGAAGATGGTTGGTGGCTGGGTTTAGTCTATAGTGTATGGGCACCATAAGAAGGCGGACATGTTTACATAATCCAGAATCATTCCAAGTCTTGGAATATTCTATTTTCTTGGACTAAGCTTGTGCTTCCCAGACTGAGTTCTGTGGCATCATCTTAGAGGTTGCCCAGAATTATACCATACATAAGTACTCTTCTCTTTTTAGTGTTTCCACCAGAGTTCGCAAAAACATTGGGCCATCCATGATTTTTGGCTCTGTGTTTAGTTGTCATCCATATTGATGGCCTTACTATGGCTGACACGAGCACTGCAGTCTGGTGAGCTGCCATATCTATGGGGAATGGTTTACACACAAGGGTCTCTAGCCCCGCTGGTTTAGGGTTTCCAAACCACAAGATGTTTGGCTGATTTTTTTTCCTGTTCACTGCAGACACAGGAACGTTCAACTTGGCTGGACGTTTGTGTGTATTAAATGGCAGGAGGAAGGGTAAGCCACTGCCAGACAGCTCTAAAAACAGAATGGCTGAGCAATTGAAGGCCAACATGTCCAACACACCTCTCAAGATTCGGGATGCTCTAGGCCCGGACTGACAATACAGGCATATTGGGCAAATGCCGGACAGAAGTCTGTGGGCTGCCCGGGCTGCATTACTAAATTTTTGGCATCGACTAAGTTAAGTTATTCACAATGCCCAATCCTTCACTTTCCCGACATCATCTATCGGGAGAGAATCAGACGAGCCCCAGGATTAAACAGCGGTATAGCTGAATTAACCCCATCCTGGCCATTGTGCTGAGAGTGTGGCCCTCCAGCTATGGCGCAGTCCCATCTCCCAGCATCCAGGGACAGCTGGAGGCCACTGCTATACAGGCCGGATTATAACTTCAGACATAATTATGTGAAACATACATAAGGAGTCAGCCGATGAGCTGGGGCCCTGTTTTCATAGATGGTCTTTTGATCCCTTCCTGGGTGTAAGATTACATATTTGAAGGTATTTTCTGCTTTATTTAACTTGTTCCCGTCTTGGTTGGGATGTATGCGGCGGCTGGACAGGTTGCTTCTTGTCGTGTATGGATCTGGGCGCTCAGGGTGAGGCCTCTCGGCGTCTGGGCCTGAGCTCAGGAGCTGGCCGCAGATAAGACAACAAAGGAATTCGAGTCCTTCGAGGCGCAGACACCGTGCTGCCATTGAGAGGAATCTTCTGGTTTTCTGTACATAAGATGCCACCCATGTGATGTCATAGTCCTTATGATATAAGATCTCTGCTACCGGTCTGTGTTCTGCATCCAGAGGCTGAAACCTCATCCCGGTCATATGTATGTACGGACACGGACGTGATCCCTGCACATTGTAACAAGCTCTGCAGCTGTGTCATATCCACGATCCAGGTGCAATAAGTTCTTGTTGTTACTGGAGTAATGATATGTCCAATACATGTTACATGTCACTGACTGTTTCCATATAGATGTTACATGTCACTGAGTGTTTCTATATCCATGTTACATGTTACTTGATGTTTCTATATACATGTTACATGTCACTGACTATTTCTGCATGTTTCTTTGCACAGTGTAAGTTACACGTATCGGATGTTCCAATGCACATTGTGTGTTACATGTTACTTAATGTGTCTGTACAATGTATATTATACTTGTTACTGGATGCTTACATGTACAGTGTATGTCACATGTGTTACTGAAAGTTCTAAGTATAATGCATGTTGTACATTACTGGATGTTTCCATATACAATTCATGTTACACATGTAACTAAATGTTCTTATGTTACTATTCCTGGAGTGATAATCGGCCGGATGGGCCAGATTCGGCCGATTTATCGCTCCGTGGAGTAGAGAAAACGATCAGCCGATGATCGTGTCATCGTCTGATTGTTCATTTAGGTTGAATCCTAATATCATTGGTCGCCCCCAGCGCATGGCTGCTGAAGCTGCTGCTGCGCGCGGGATCAGGAGGAAGAAGGAGCGCTGGAGAAGCCCTGCAACATGTGTAGGTAATTTATGATGCTTAAACAAAGGCTGCAAGGACATCGGTAATAATGTTCCTGCAGCCCTCGCTTAACGATTATCGGGCCGTGGAATAGGCCCAGTAAACGGGCGCCCATTTACATTGTTGATTGGGCCCTGGTCGGCCTGTGGAATAGGACCCTTAGTATCTGACCCCTTGAGGAAGCACCCCACCCCATACCCAGAGGACTATACCACTGTTACTATACATCCAACCTCCTCCCCGCTCTCATTGGAACGCTCTCCATCCAGGCCCATCAATCCCATCCTTGTCTCAAACTTCCAAACAACAAAATTGCTGTAATTAAAAGTAAAAAAGAAGCATAAATCAACCCCCCTAACAACTCCGCCACCAGCTATTTATAATGTTGATGAGCAAAAAAATAAATAAACAAAAATAAATAAATAAAAATTAAGAAAAATCGGAATTTACAAAAAAAACAAAAAATTAAGAAGATAAAAAATAGTCAAAAGTCAGACTTTAATATTCCGCTCTCATTTTCATCAATCACCCAAGCAATACCCCCTAGATCAGCGCATTAACTTGTTTATCTTCGTCAACGACGAAAAACTACATAGCTTCATCATTCATTCCAGAGTGAGGGGGGAAGAACACAAAAGACAGTCACCGAAATTTGCATGGTGCTCAATTATACATTAGTGAACATCACTTGGCAATCTGTTCATATCAATTTAATTGGATTTTAATACTGCTTCTGATCTTGTTTTCTAATTAACAGCAGTGCCTGGCAATAAAGCAGAATCATGCACCCAGTAACACCTTTGATCTCAACCATATGGATTCCTACCGTGTTCTAGAAATTATTTTCCCCTGACTCAACACAGGCCGGAAAAGAAAAAAAAAAAAGAAGAAAAAAATCCAGAGCCCCCAAATGGCCTTTCCCCATCTCGCCCGCGAGTCTATTGATTATTTTTATTGCTGATCGGGGCTGATTAAAAATAAATAAAACATGGTCCTGTATACAGATTGGTGTCCCCGGCTGCGGGTTATGCTAATTGTTCTGCGATGTGTGGCGCATGGTTTACAGCAGAAAGAAAAGTGTGACTCAGCTCTTGGAAAACAGAAATCCTGGAATTTGGCTGGAATTGTATTTTATTTATGTGTATAATTTTTTTTTTTTTAATCAGTGACCCCCAGCGATCAGCTATGATCTGTAGGGAATCCTAGCTGTTTCCCTACAGTGCCACCACTGGAGAAATAAAGTATTACACATGGTCCATTCAGATCAATGGTTGCCTGTTTGAAGGGATAGTTCAGCAAAAACATTTTTCTATCAAATCAACTGGTGACAGGAAGTGCTTGAGATTTGTAATTTACTTCTATTAAAAAATCTTCCAGTACTTATCAGCTATTGTATGTCCTGCCGGACGTGGTGTATTTTTCCAGTCTGGAGAGCAGGAGAGGTTTTCTATGGGGATTTGCTGCTGCTCTGGACAGTTCCTGACATGGACAGAGGTGGCAGCAGAGAGCACTGTGTCAGACTGGAAAGAATACACCACTTCCTGTAGGACATACAGCAGCTGATAAGTACTGGAAGACTGGAGATTTTTTAATAGAAGTAAATTACAACTCTCAACAATTACAACAATTATCTTTTTGCTTAGCTACCCCTTTAATTTAGGACAGGACAAGTCCTCCAGGGCGGGAGATGCTCTTTGTAGCCGTCCTTCTTTCTCTGGTTTACAGGTAAGATAATAGTGTGACTCATCTCTGGGAAAATAGGAGTTTGTCCTACCCTTTCTGAGCCCTCCATTGATCAGTTGTGATTTGTGCAGAATCCTATCAGCAAGCTCTCTGTTTCCCAACAGTGCCACCACTGGAGAAATTAAGTACTACACATTGTCCATTGAAAATTTTAAATCAATGGTTGGTGCCTGTTTAATGTAGGACAGGACACTCTTTGAAACCACTTTCCATTTTGTGGCACACTTGGCCACACTGTTTTAAAGGGGATCAGGAAATAATGGTCTTAAAGTGATATTGTTAACCCCCCCCCCATGTCCGGTTCTCTGCACCATCCACAAGCTTAGATGCTGCATATTGGAGATATTTGATATGTATACCTGTATAAAACTTGCCTGTGTCATTTTCCGCTCTAAAATCGATTGGTTTCTTCGGCGGACAGTGTCATCTAGGCGGGGACCAACTGCCATGAGGCTCCGCCCAGGTGACATTGTCAACTGATGAAATGAAGCAAGAGTAATGGGGGGGAGACATCAAGTTGGATGAATGGTTTATGGTTTATCTGATCATGCGTGTAAATAAAGAAATATTGGGACATAAAAAAGGTATAAATAATTGGATTCCAAAATGGTCTATATATTTGCACAGTAGTTGGTAAAAAATATATGGCAACTGTAACAAGAAAACATATGTGGATCCACTGTGCAAAAAATAAAATAAAAATAGTCACTCAAGAGCTGAGCCTAAACTCTAGGAGGGAGATTTATCAAACTGGTGTAAATTAGAGCTGGCTCAGTTGCCCCTAGCAACCAATCAGATTCCACCTTTCATTCCTCACAGATTCTTTGGAAAATAAAGGGTGGAATCTGATTGGTTCACTTTACATCATGTTTGATAAATCTCCCCCTAGGTTTTCACTTTTATCTAGCTTGAGGATGTGGAGGCTGGACTAGAACAAACCAGGAGTGGTCCTTGGTGTGGGCAATGGCTGGCCCAGTGGTTTAGGAGACACCGATTAGTTAGAGAGAGAGGCCTTGTCCATGTGTGGGTTGCAGGTAACCAGGCATAGACCAGATAGTCGAGGCAAGTGGCACAGGTTCACGGTCAACAATCCTTGCAAAGGGAAGATATAGTACAGTAGAGTGGTCAGGCAGGAAAGGAATCAGGACAGACACGGGTCATACACAGAAATTAGAAAACTAGTCGGAACACCCTAGTAAACCACAGAGAGAGTGCATAGGTATCAAAGGCAGGAGCGGAAAACTTTAACGTAGGCCCCAGGCTTTTCACCAAGCTTGAGCCCCTCCGCCCCACTGTAACCATGGCAGCACTAGCGATAAGACAATACACCACTGAAAGTATAAGTCTGTTTAGGGGGCCATGGGCCTCCTAGGAGCTCAGGGCCCAGGGCTACCGGCCAAAATGGACCTATTAGAATCTGCTACTGTTCATAGGGGATGCAGCATAGCGGTGGAAAATGTGTGGGAATGAGGCATAAAGAAGAACCTTGTGGTGATGAGGGCCACAAGCAAGTGTATACGGGAGGGGACCGAGTGCCAGTGCTATAGTAATCCAGTGCCAGTTGAGTCTTTATTCATTTCTCTAGAAGACCATATTTCAAAAAGTTGAGTTTGGTCTTTTTTTTTTATGTAGACACAGTAGTGTAATAGGTTGTTACCCAATTGTGTCATGTTGTGCTCTGATAGACACAATGCACGGAGGTAGTGCGTATACGGTAGATTTAACACAGTATGTTATCCGAGATTAAATGCCATGTATCCGTGTATTTGCCTCATATCTCAGCACTCAATGAGCTTTTCGGGAAAATGAAGATTTATGGCAACATTTCATCATCTCAAACTTGAAATAAAGGAACTTTCTAAGTGCATGTGCATTAGTTTAGCTTTCAGTATCGCAAACCTTTAATTTATACCAAAGGCTTAATGTGCCGACTCTATTAGATGGGTTTGGAGTATTGCTCGAATCCTTTTCAAGTTCTAAGACCTCACTACCTCCATCTGCCCCCTTTATTTAATAGATCAAACCTTAAAACAAAGGCCATGTGACCTTGCCCCGTACCCAAAAGCAAAAATTCTCGGCTCTGATGCTTCAGACGTATCGTTCCATTCAGAGACTGGGAGTTAAAGAGACTTTTCTGTAATCCATCGGAGACGTATACTTCTCAGTTGTACTTTTTGTGCTACAAATAAAACCCGGGGACGACGTATCCTCACAATCTGTTTTGTTCCACAAGTGATTTTGCCCTTTGCAGCTGGTTTCCACTCAAGTGAAAAGACTGTGAATTCAGCTACAGAAAGTGAAAAAATTCACGTTGTTCATGCTTAGAACGCTAGTTTCCGCCCATTGTTTCTATAGCATAGATATATTATGGATCCCTGTATAAACAAACAGAACGTAATGGCCACCGATGCTACCATTGATGCTGCCACTGATGCTGCCTCCAATGCTGCCACTGATGCTGCCTCTAAAGCTGCCACTGATGCCGCCTCTGATGCCTCCAATGCTGTCACTGATGCCGCCTCCGATGCTACCAATGATGCTGCCTCCGATGCTGTGCCTATACTTTGCATGTGGTTGTACAGAGATATGAAAAGGCTAATTCACATGTATCATGGCTTCCATTTATAATGCAAACCACACACATATCCCAATGGGACACAGTAGACCCCTCTGACTTATAATAAAGTATTTTGGGTTATGTTGTCTTGATAACTAGAACAGTAAGGCAAGCGGTGTTCTTTTTGCCAATAGGCAATCACCTATGTGATCAGAGCTGATAGCAGGGATTGTACTTTGTTATAAGGCTATAAGAGGATCACATTGAGATCCCCAGTGATCAATAGTAATGTGGCAGCTAGTATTTGATTTTCTGACAGCACCCCCGCAGGAGAAACTAAGAATTACATAGTCCACATTGAAATTCGAAAAATGTTGGGTCCTCCAGTGAGAAAGATACTCTTTGTAGCCTCAATGCTATAAAAAGCCATGATAACCACTTGTGCTTTCCTTTTTTTACATCATGTATGTGTATTGCAAGTCTGTCAATCACTGAATAGGTCCTTGAGCATCTTCAGCTTCAAAGAGCATGCTTTAGATTCTTCCTCTTCTTGACCCGTTATGTATCTGTAACGTGGAAAACATTAGCTTGTGTAATGGTTTTATCTGAATTCTTGACTACAGGCCAGAAATTGTCGCTAGTGTCACCATCAGAACAACCGATTGGTACAGATACTATAGGATGACTAGTAAGAAGAAACCATGATCATAGCTGGTCATGGCTATCACTCAATAATTTACTTTACCGCCCCAGTAATTTATTTAGTAGAGATGAGTGCAACTCAAACATGCTCGAGTCCGATCATTCGACGTTTGACTACCGGTGGCTGAAGAAGTTGGATGGGGCCTGAAACATTATGGATACAGCCTATGGACTATGGCTGTCCCATGTTTTCCAGGACTCCCTAGGGCTTCATTCAACTTCTCCAGCCATCAGTCATCAAATGCTAATCTGCGCTCCTCTCTAGTATTAAGCTATGTTATCCAAGGAAGGTTGGCTTATTGACACCCCCTCTGGACTAATAAACTTGTTATTGTCCCCCACAACATATGTCCCTAGTGGTTGGAGGTCCAAACAACGGAAAATTCTGGATGAATACTGGAGAACATGCTATTCCAGGATTTATTTGGACCTCAAGCCGTGACACATAATAATAATTTCTGTCTACTTTGACCAGTTTGATGGCAGAAACTTCTTACTATCTTTGATGACTTGTTTTGCTCCTCTATACAAGGAAACAATGAACACAGGGGGGAATTCCCATCAGGTAGACGACTGTTAGTAGCGGTTTCTTGTCTGTACATCGCTTTCTGTTCTGTATGCAGGACCCCTCCCTGTTATCCATTGCAAATAACATCAACATAGAAATATCCCTATCTGGGTCATGTAAGTGTATGTAGCACCTCTGGCTTTTACGTTGCCTTTGATTTTTTTTTTTCTTTTCATTCGTCTCTGATAAACATCATCTGCAGTTTTTTTGTACCCTAAGGGTTAATTGAGGAAACCTTTCTAAAAAAAAAACAAAAAAAAAAAAAACAAAAAGTTTTCTATGGCTTATTCCCCCAGATTGACCCCCCACCCCCAACCCAAGGCAAAACGAGTCTGATAGCCAAATGTATAAATTATTTCTAGTGAAGCCGAAAGCTTTAAAAGAGAATTTAAAAATCTGCTGTGTGTCAGGCAATCCACGGAGACTTCAGCAAGCGTGGATGATTCTTACTCCCCTGAAAGCCGTAGTGTTAATTTGTAAACCTAGGAAGTATACATAGAGAATGCTAATTTGTCATTAGTAAGATTAACACAATCGAGGGAATAGAATAGATTATTGATATATAAAATACTGGGGATCTTTGATGCATTACATGTGAAAAACGCAAATCCGGTTTTATTGGAGTCAAGACTTTTATAGCTTAAGGCAGCAATAAGAAGCTCTCTGGGTGTCACAGTGCACTACTCTGGTTCCCATCTGCTTTTAAAGCCTGACACCCTGACTCTGTATTTAAAGGGGAAATCCAGTCAACTAGCTTTGCAGAAAATTATATGTCGAGTTGTTGACTTTTGGCCTCTACCGATATCTGGTAGAGAGCCTGAACCCCAAACTTGTCATTCATCTGAAGGGGAGTTTGCTTAGAATGTTATTTTAGACACTATTAAAGGAGAACGTCAAGATTTGGGTGAAAACATGGACGCTCCGCTCATTAACCCGCCGGTCTTTCAGCACTGCTCCGCTCCTTGCCACTCTTCTCAGGTTGCCGGTAAAGGATGGATCCGATTCGGGGAAACTTCTCCCAATTTCCAAGGATTGGTTCCCACTTTTTCCCGACACTGGTGGTCGAGCGGCAAGGGGCAGAGCAGCAGAGCTTTGCTTGGTTTAGATGTGCGATTCTCTCATCTCTATTCTTGACCCTTGATCACACCCATGAGTGACTGAAGGGTAGATGGCAGGATAAGATAGGTTTGAGTTTTCCCCTCAACCTAACAACAGTCCTAACTCCCATCAATTCTAGAATTGGTAAGCAGAGTGGACTAATGTAAGAAAAAACCCTCCTTTAAATGGTGGGCTACCAGTTGAGAATTAAGACTATGAACGAGGCCTCTTATACTCTAAACTGGAGGCTTCAAACTCCAGATAACACAAATTGGAATTCTGGATTTGGTTCATATGGAACTTTATTGAGTCGTGATAGTTGTTGGTGGGCTTCCAGTTGAGAGTCAAGACCAGGAACTTAGGCGAGGCTTCTTACACTCTCAACTGAAGGCTTGAAACTCCAAATAACACACAGTGTGGTCAGTACTATAATACTGGGTTTGTGTCATATGGAACTTTGGTGAGTTGTGATAGTTGTTGCCGAAGGTTTGTTCCTCCCATACACGTGGAAGCTCTGTTGCCTCTTATGTTTGAGGATCATCTCTCCAACATCCAAAGAATAGGGCAGTTGACATCCAACATCACCAACCCCTTTCTACCACAAACAACTGCCCTCAGGGGAGAGTAAAAGCATCAGGTAGTTGGAATCAAACATGTCCAACCCTTGTTTTCCACCATCATCTGCCATTGAGGGAGAGCAAAAGGATCAGGCAGTTGACATCTACCACGCCTGAATCTTTATTACCACCAACACTTGCCATGGAGGAAGAGGGGGAGACACCATATGCAATAGATAGTTGGTGAATCCCACTGAAATCATTGGGCTTGGCCAAAACACATCTAATGTGTATGGCCAGTTTTAATAATATAGACCTAGACGACTTTCTCAAAGAATCATCAGTGAGCATATACACTGTTTTATCGGCCATCGTGCTTACAATTTGTGATACTAAACAGCAACGAACAAGGTGAATCATGTGTCGGGTACACCCCGGCTGCTGATGTGTAAATGAGTCTAATTATAGTTTGGCGGTCTCACTCCGTTTTAGAGTGAGTGATTTTCTTACCTTCATCCGTCTCAATAAACAGCTGTTAATAAGGGGCATTTAATAAAGGATATTCTAGAGCCAAGTGGAGATAAGAGCTTTTTAGTGAGAATCCCGATACATGCGTCCAATTACCTGAACATTTACATCTCAAACAAGAGGATGTTGGTGACTGGTGTTAGAGGTGAAGTCACAGTTATTAAAGACACTCGAGATGGGAAAAGTGATTCCATCATTGGAAGGAGTGATTCATATACCCATCTTTGGCTGGAATTTTTTTTTTACAAAATTTTTGGGTTTTCTTGATAGACTAACGTGGAAGGAATGGACTTTTTGCACTTTAGATGAGATGCATTAGGCTGTGGGTTGACTAGATTTGAGTAGACCATCTAGAATGTCATATGTTGCCATATGGAAAACCTCCTCATATACTTAGAGATGATTGCTGTCATGTAGGCTAAAAGTTCAACCATTCACCAAATTTTTCTTTTTGAGTAGAGTTAGTGTCTTAGAACTGCCGAAGACAGCTAAATTTCCAATGGGACATCTGCCCGTCCTTCATCCTGATGTAACAATATCCTCTTCATGACCATTTTCTGTAGTTATGACATCTCCCAGACATGGTCCAATATTGAGGGTTAATGTTCTTCACAGTTCGAGGCAGAACTTGAAGCTTCTGGGCTGCCATGTGGTTTTTTTGTCGATGTAACATTTCAAGTTTGGTTTGATCCTTGTAGAAGACTTTTAATAATTTACTTTTGGAAAAGACGTCCTATCATTACAAAAACTTTTTGAAATTTCAGAATTCAATGACAATCCAACCATTATCTGTAGGCATAACATCTACGGGACAAAGTCCAACATTGAGGGCTAATGTTCTTCAGGGTTAAAGAGGTTTTTCAGGAAACATCAGGATAGGCTACCATTCGTTGATCCGCAGTGTGCTGACACCCAACGCTAAGCAAATTGGCTGTTTGTCCCTTGTACTACAATGAGAATGGGTCTGGAAGCAGTTGAACCCATAGTGTAGTGGAGCTCCTATTGAAGTGAATAGGAGCCAAGGCTGTAGAAATGCGATGTGGCCCCTACACGGAGTACAAAGAACTGCTTCTGGTCTCATTTCCAGTGTAGTGTGGGTGGTGAACAGCTGATCGTCAGGATCAAAGGGTGTTAGCCCCTATGCTGATCAACTACAGTGGTCCCTCAACATACGATATTAATTGGTTCCAGGACGACCATTGTATGTTCTGGTTCTGCCATTGCTGTTGCATGGAATATAGAAAAGTACATTTTCCGTGCCCGCCCCCATATGAAGGCGTCGGCCATTGTCCTCTTCTGTTTCCAATTTCAGAATGATTTACTTATTTAGTGAGACACATGTAATTCCCCTTTGCTTGTTTAAATATATGAGCCAAATATGACTAAGTGTTCGAAACTATGGGCACAAATGCCTTGGGGCCGCAATGCCTCTCGCCAACAGTTTTGATTTGCAATGGTGATAGAATTTCCCAGACTTGTGTTGGTGATAATATCTGAGAGGTATAATGAACATTGTATGACGCTCTGACATCACAAAGAGGTGGATGGGATGTTAGTGTTAAAGGGAACGGGATTTAACAAGATTAGATCAACACTTTTTTTTTCTTAAACAGCGCCACACCTGTTCAGTGGCCATGTCTGGTATTGCAACTCTATTGCAACTCTATTGCAACTCTATTGAAATCTATCTATCTATCCATCTATCTATTATCTATCTATCTATCTATCTATCTATCTATCTATCTATCTAATTACAGTAAGAAAGCAGCACAATGATAAATAGAAGTGGTGCCAGCCTGTAGGATCGTATACCTCGGATCCGCTATGTAGTTTAAGATGACCCAGCAGCACTCTGTTAGTGAAGAAGTAATGTAGCTGTTTATTCAATTCCAAACATAAGCAACGTTTCAACCGCCTCTCGTGCTTGAAAATGGCCGTGAGAGGTGGTTGAATCGTTGCCTATCTATCTATCTATCTATCTATCTATCTATCTAGTCAATAAGTACACTATACATTACTAAAGAGTCAAATAAAAGAAGCGAGGCAATGTGTAAAGTAAGGCCTGCCATCCATTCTTCCTCTTCCTGATAGATCACATGTAGTTTTTGGAGCTCGGCCTTCCAGAATGCTGCAAAGATTTCTTCCATTTATCCTGTATCATATTCCCTTCACCTCTTTCTTTTCATTGGCATCTTGTCACTGCCAACTCGGTGCCAACTCTCCTTAATATCCGTATTTTTCTCCCTCTCTTTGGCCATCTGTACGGTTGTAAAATATCCTTCAGGGCTATAAGTTAATGAAGAAAACTCTGTCTTCCCTTTTTCCGTAGCCCCGACGACAGACGATCGCTTCAAATCTGCGCTGAAAAGGTCAATATTTTTACTAGCGTTCAATCATCCTCCAACAAAGACAAACAACATTTACTGCACGAACAGGGGATGAAAATGGTCAAAAAACAATGAAATGATAGTAATTACCTCGGATATGAGAGAATTATTATAGGATTCATACAGTTATCAACTAGAGGGATTAGAGGGTGAGGGACCACTACTGCCGGACCATCAGTCAGTGCAATGCAGTTGAGTTTGGCATACCGCAATACACACTATATATTGTATACAAATCTATCTATCTATCTATCTATCTATCTATCTATCTATCTATCTATCTATCTCCTATCTATCTATCTATCTATCTATCTCCTATCTATCTATCTCCTATCTATCTATCTATCTATCTATCTATCTATCTATCTATTATCTATCTATCTCCTATCTATCTATCTATCTATCTATCTCCTATTTATCTATCTCCTATCTATCTATCTCCTATCTATCTATCTATCTATCTATCTATCTATCTATCTATCTATCTATCCATTTTCTATCTATCTATCTATCTATCTATCTATCTATCTATCTATCTATCTATCTTCTATCTATCTATCCATCTTCTATCTATCTATCTATCTATTATCTATCTATCTATCTATCTATCTATCTATTATCTATCTATCTATCTATCTATCTATCTATCTATCTATCTCCTATCTATCTATCTATTATCTATCTATCTATCTATCTATCTATCTATCTATTATCTATCTATCTATCTATCTATCTATCTATCTATCTCCTATCTATCTATCTATTATCTATCTATCTATCTATCTATCTCCTATCTATCTATCTATCTATCTATCTATCTCCTATCTATCTATCTATCTATCTATCTATCTATCTATCCATCTTCTATCTATCTACCTATCTATCTATCTATCTATCTATCTATCTCCTATCTATCTATCTATTATCTATCTATCTATCTATCTATCTATCTATCTATCTATCTATCCATCTTCTATCTATCTATCTATCTATCTATCCATCTTCTATCTATCTATCTTCTATCTATCTCCTATCTATCTATCTATCTATCTATCTATCTATCTATCTATCTCCTATCTATCTATCTATCTATCTATCTATCTCCTATCTATCTATCTATCTATCTATCTATCTCCTATCTATCTATCTATCTATCTATCTATCTATCTATCTCCTATCTATCTATCTATCTATCTATCTATCTATCTATCTCCTATCTATCTCCTATCTATCTATCTATCTATCTATCTATCTCCTATCTATCTATCTATCTATCTATCTATCTATCTATCTATCTATCTATCTTATATAATTCTAACCATTTAGCTATCTGTATCAGACTATATTCCTTTATACATTATACATGGCTGCGGCTCTCCGGATACCTTATAAAGATGCTCTTTTTATGCAAAACATTTAAAGTGCTTAAATTGTCTTCAACGCCATAAATTACCTCCAGACCAAATATTGTAAGAAGTAGGTTAATGAATTATAAATTAATTGACTGTCCAAAAGAAAAGGGTTTTTATCATTTGATATAAATGATATAAATGCCTCTTCCGCTTGTTTTAATGTGGATTTGTCATTGTGTCTCTTTCCTGTAGTGGGGAAGGAATCATTAGCAAACTGATAAGATT
Source organism: Dendropsophus ebraccatus (assembly GCF_027789765.1). Lineage (NCBI taxonomy): Eukaryota > Metazoa > Chordata > Amphibia > Anura > Hylidae > Dendropsophus > Dendropsophus ebraccatus. Next base: position 69,996,398 of record NC_091466.1, on the reverse strand, counting down.
AAAACGTAGAGACGGCGGTGGACTGCGCAGCGCGAGCCGAGCGGATAAGTACCTAGAATTACCTCCGTGACTCGAAGCCTCATAGTGAACGTCCATCATTTGATTTTTTGGGCCATCAGAGATGAAACCGGTTCTGATCAAGAGGTCTCTGGTTATACAGTGGTAATAGGACAAGGGTCTATTGGGATCATTTCATCTGTAGGCCTATATTAGTCTAGTAAAAAGATCTTTTTGAGTTGCGGTTGATTTGGTGACAGCTATTCTGTACTTAGTACCAGTTGGTGTCATCAAAGATCTCCGTCTATATATATATTGTGAACAGACCGGGTCCCTTTAAGAGACAGGGACAGCATGCACACACCCTATGGGCCAGAACAGAGATTATAGCAACACAGTGTGAACAGGTGGGTCAGAGGACGGGACAGGCGTTGTACTTAAGGTTAGTAGAAAGCTTTGGTCCCGGTAACAAGAGAGGTCCTTAGGACCATACATAAGGTTACATCAAAAAGAAAGGAGAAGGGCTGCATGCTGGTGATGGAATCTTGTCTCCTGGGGACCACATGTAGTATTGGGAAGTTCTCTTGATGCCCTAGATCCGTAATACCAATATAAGGGGATATAAAGGAGAGTCCAGAGAGTGGGGGGCATCTCATTGGGTAACGTTAACCTGAGGTAGTAGATGTTCTGAAATAGTTCCCGAGTGACAAGACTCAAGGCCCTATTACAAAAAACAAATATTGGCCGTATTCGGCCGAAATTGATTGTTACAGCCGATAATCGCTTTGTGTATTAGAAGACAACGATCAGCTGACATGCACAATGTCGGCTGATCGTTGTCTTTGAACAGGCTGAAACGCCAACGATCAGCCTGTTAACCATCTGCTGCCGGCACTGGAATAAGACGACACACTGTAATGGGGTGGTGCTCGTGGTCAGAACTGGTCCCAGCAAGTGGTAAAGGATGGTATCGGCACTCACCAATTCTTAGCGTTCTTTTATTGAAGTGTCACATCGTACAGGTACAAACAGGAGGACACGGCGTTTCGGCTCGTGGCCTTCATCAGCTGCTGCTTTCAACCATCTGCTGCGTCACTCCGTGCAACAGGGCTGTCTCCTATGGGCTGCTGAAGATCACCCAGGCAGCCCCTCCCCCCGGCCCCCAGCTCTTACCCACTCCTTCTCGCTCGCTGTCTGTCAGTGAGTGTAATAGCGCCGGCAGCGGGCAGGGGAATGAGGAGCAACAGGTCTGCACTCGCTTGCTCTCCACATTGCTCCGTGAAATAGGTGCATTACACCTGTTGGCCCCGATTAGTGCAAGAACTTCTGAACCCAACTAGAGGTCCATTAAGGTTTTGGATGCTAAGAGGTCCTGGAGCAAATGTTACCCTCTCGGGCTAGTCGAAGAAGTGACAGTGGAGTTTGTCTCAAAGATCACAGAAGATTCCCCAGTCAGGCCAGGGCAAGACAGGAACTCTGTAAGTTCTCGCAAGAACTAGACTTGGTCATATGTGCTCCTAGGTAGGCCTGAGCATCTGCTGTAACTCTTACAGGATTTTGGAGAATCAGGTACTCTTTTACTCCTATCTCCTAGTCCTGAATTAGGTATTTTCTATCTCTTTCTATTTAGTATCTTTTATGAATGAACTTAAAAGTTATATAGACTTTGTTGGACTGTAACTTATTCCAGCTCCTAATGTACACATGTAGACACTCCACTGTGTCTACATGTAGTTACCTAGAAGTTTATTGGCCACCCCGTGCTGGTAGATTGGAGGTAGGTCAGTGCTCTTCAGTGAAAGAGTACGGCTCACATAGCCAGGACAAAGTTCACTTTATTTGCTCTCCAAAGTTTTCATTTTATGATCTTGCCTGAAACCTTTAGACTTGTGGTGGTGTATACAGCAATAATAACTGGAGAAGGGGGGACGGGGGGAGGAAATCAATTATAAATACCAAAAGCAAAACCTCTTAATCCTAAAATTCTAATAAAAATGAAATAATAAAGACATGTGGTTTCCCAAACTGCTGCAGCAACATGATATCCAAGGTGGTCATAAAACAACAGAAACAATAGTGGACCCCCCAAACTCCAGTCCGGGTGTTCCTTTAATGTGTACTCAACAAATTATAGGCACCTAAGAAATCCAGATATGATTTGTGTGTTGTATACCCGGTCATGACCCTTATATACAATATTGCCAAAATGAATATTTTGTTATATCTGTTTCCCTGAAACCTGATGGTCATCTATAGAAGAGAGGGGGCCCCATAGGTAGGATCAAAATGGACCCCTTCTTATGGTGCCAGATTTTATCACCAAGGATAATAAGGCCTGCTGTTTGTTCTTCATGTTAACCCTTTTTGCTAAACCTTGGGTCAACCAACTGCAGCAGTTCCTGTAGGTAGGAGTACAGCAGTTCCTCTATGGAGGGGTACAAGAGTTCCACTACAGATGAGGGTACAACAGTTCCTCTAGGGAGGGGTCCAGCAGTTCCTCTAGGGAGGGGTCTAGCAGTTCCTCTAAGGAGGGGTACAGCAGTTCCTCTAGGGAGGAGTACAGCAGTTACTCTATAGAGGAGTACAACAGTTCCTCTAGGGAGGGGTCCAGCAGTTCCTCTAGGGTGGGGTCTAGCAGTTCCTCTAAGGAGGGGTACAGCAGTTCCTCTAGGGAGGAGTACAGCAGTTACTCTATAGAGGAGTACAACAGTTCCTCTAGGGAGGGGTCCAGCAGTTCCTCTACGGAGGAGGGTACAAGAGTTCCTCTAGGGAGAGGAACAGCAGTTCCTCTAGGGAAGAGTGCAGCAGTTCCTCTAAGGAGGGATACAACAGTTCCTTTAGGGAAGGGTACTGCAGTTCCTCTAAGGAGGGGCACAACAGTTCCTTTAGGGAGGGGAACAGCAGTTACTCAAGGGAAGGGTACAGCAGTTCCTCTGAGGAGGGATACAAACAGTTCCTTTAGGGTGGGATACAACAGTTCCTTTAGGGTGGGGTACAGCAGTTCCTCTAGGGAGGGGGTTTCTGTGACAGTGTCTACTACCCAGTAGCCAAAGAAGCTTAAAGAAAGGTTGTCACCCTTAGCTGGTGTACATTGGTGGTTTACAACCCCACCACCTCATTGCTAGAGAACAGCTCTCCTGGGAACAGGATTGCTGTTCATGGTTTCTGCTATGGTATGTATATCCTTTGTGACAACCAATGTGGCCCCCTTGTGACCATCATTACAGCTTCACCATGTATTGTAAACCGGGATTTCTCTAAATGTACTGATATGTGCAAGGGGGGGGGGGGGGGGGGCAATATCCCTGACAACCTACAATTACCAAAAAACTAGAGAGATTTTAACCACTTCTGTGGTCTCTCAGTCCACAATCAAATAGGTAACATAGTTCCTCAGGGGAGGAGCTTCCTGTTAAGATTATTTCTACCCAGAAGCCAAAGGGACCAGGAGCAACAAAGATAAGGTCCCCTTTCTCCAAGGATTCCATTGTAACTGCATGGTTGCTATGGTGTGTACATCCTTAGCAACAACCAGTTGACTATAATTGGAGCTTCACCGGGAGCTTTCACCCTAAATTTCCATGAATATGGGCATGTATCCCTGACAATGAATGTCCACCTGCCAAAAACAATAAAGTTAATTGAATTGTTTACCATGTTTAGGGTGAACGCTTTACAGCTGTTGCAAAACTAGTATCCTGAACTCTGTCAGGGCACGATGGGAGTTGTAATTTTGCAATAACAGGTTACAGTCTCCTGCCCTACAGCAAGATATTTCTCAGGAGGGAAAGGTCATTGATAGTGGCTGAATTCTATAGGGTAGAGAATGTGTATAATGTAACCTAATGATGTCTGTGTGGTACAAGACGTGGACGTATTACATTTTCCTGAGCAGACTCATCTCCTGGATGACACAAGGCAGGTCTGAGTACAGGCAAGAAATTCGCCACCGGCCAATATTTTCGGTCTTGATTCTGCAGTAATTTGTTAAAAATTGGCTGATGTCCAGCTTCCTGCCTTACCTCGACACACACAGGTGAAGATTTAACTCTTAAAGGTGAGATGATCCCATTACCGATATGTATGTTACGCTCGATAATTTTACACGCCTTGGGGGACCGCCGCCATCGTATGGCGCTATACCTTATGGTCTCAGGGCAATAGCGGCTGAAGTGATACAAAGCTTCTGTTATTGGATCGATGGAAATCCAGACATGACGAGTCGATGGGTTTCGCTCGATGAGCCACTGTACGTCCTGAATATATAAGAAGTGCCCACAGCAAAACCGAGAGTTCAAGTCAGGCAATGGCATCTTCCAGGGACATTCCTAACGCAACTGTCCTAACACGCTGGCAGTAAATTTAGTCATCTGAAGAGGAGGGGAAGGAGGAGTGGGAGACTTAGGCACTAGGCTTAAGTTAACAGTGTTTTGCTTGAGCCTACACTGCTTCAGGATATTGGCAGAGAATACAATTAAAGTTTAATTATCTAAACTGTAACCTGGATAAACAGAGAAGCCTCCACGAGCGTAGAAATCGGGACTGGATGAAGACAGGAAATTTACGTGTTGGGAAGAAAATTAAGGACATAAACACCTCCAAGAGAGTCATAAAAGAGTCGTTCCCCTTTAAATAATAACAACATAGAAGTTCCTTTAATTTCTTAGTTGCATAAGATACATCCAATATGACTGCTGTAGAATTTACCCATAGGCCCAGTTGCTTTGAGCCTACAGATTTACTTGTGAATATACACTTTTTTTTCAAAAATGGCTGGGTTTTTTTTTTCTGAAAAAAGGGTGAAACACGTGCCCATAAGCACAGGTGTCCCAGCTAACATTTATTCCGTGCAGTAGAACTGAGTTGCATTACCAGACATAGACAGGTATGGTGCTGTTTTTGGGAGAAGCTGTGCCAAAAATGCAGACGGGCATACAAGTACAGTGGTTAGCCTGGATTCAATGCAATAGAACTGAGTTGCAATACCAGACATGACCAGGGGTGGTGCTGTTTTATGGAAAAATTATGACATACCTACCCACAAGTGTTGTCCAAGCTTGCTTACTGTACATTTCCCCCAATAGAGCAGCACAACCCATTGCTATCGTACTTTATTCATGGCTCTATTGATTTGTATTCTGTTTTTTTTTTCCAAAAATTTTTATAGAGAGCAATTTCCAAGTTGCACCAAGAATTCTAGCATCCAGAAGAACAGAGGTTTATCAATTTGGTGGAGTAGAGATGAGATAATCTCAAGCACGCTTACCTTTGTCCGAGCCCGAGCGTGTGGCATTTGAATATCCGTGGCTGAAGAAGTTGGATGCAGCCCTAGGGAATCCTGGAAAACATGGACACAACCTAAGGTCTATGATTATATTCATGTTTTCCAAGACTCCCTAGGACTGCATCCAACTTCTTCAGCCACTGATATTCAAATGCTGCATACTCTGCTTTGGAAGAACCTGAGCGTGCTTGAGGTGCATTCATCTCTAGTGAAGACCATGAAGACCACCAAGGCAGTCATCAATGATTAAGTCCAAAATGGTCTATCCTTGTTTGTCTATCCTTCTTAATTGTTCCTATATTAAGTGGCTTAGAGGAATAAAAGAATGCCTAAACCCCAGTATGTACTGTAACAGTACCCCACACCTCACGTGGTGTACTATATGGTAATTGTGGCCCTCTGGGGCTCCTGGGCCCTTATGTGAATACTATAGCCCCTTCTGTACCCTCTTTATGCCATTGAAGAGCTTCATTGAACATGGCTGCTTAATTTTACGTAAGTGAATCTATAGGCTCTTCTGTCTCTTTTTCCCCATAGACTCACCAAGAGGCGGCTCAACAATCACAGTTCCTCTTTCTCTAGGGTCCCCATAGTCTGTTGTGTTATGTGACCACCAAAAGTTTCCAATGGAGAACAAAAATGTGATGTAAAAGAGCCCTCGGGGAGGGGTGTCATTGGGCTGTGGAAATCTATCACGCCCGGTCTTTTTCCCCCTTGAAAGCTGTCTTCAGGGGAAGGATGGAAACATCTACAGATTATAGACAGAGAGGGGGAACTTTAGGATCTCCAGCTTGGGCAATTTATTGGGCAATTAAAATCTATCACGCCTGATCTTTTTCTCCTCTGATGGCTGTCTTCACATGAAGGTTGGAAGTCTCTATAGATTATAGATAGAGAGGGGGAACCTTAGGACCTCTAGCTTGGGCAATTGATTGGGCAATTAAAATCTATCACGCCCGAACTTTTTCTCCTCTGACGGCTGTCTTCAGGGGAAGGTTGGAAGTCTCTATAGATTATATACAGAGACGGGGAACCTTAAGACCTCCATCTTGGGCAATTGAAATCTATGACGACCATGTTTTTTTCTTCCCTAACGTCTGTCTTCACATGAAGGTTGGAAGTCTCTATAGATTATAGACAGAGGGGGGGAACCTTAGGACCTCTAGCTTTTTCAAGTTTTTGGAAAAGCTAGAGGGCTGACGTTTTCCCATCCCCGTATTAGATCACAACCCTAACGCTTTTAGGTGGAACCAAACGAAAATTCTAGCCATAGAGTAAAGGCCAGAGGTGCGAGACAATAAAGGGTGTTTAGAAAGTTTACAAATTCTCTCTATATAAACTTACAACTAAGTGTGACTTGAGATGACTGCGATCTCTTTGTAGACAAGGAGGCGCCATTGTGGATTTGGGCTGTCAATCAGAACATTGGAAACATCACAGATCATGGTAAGGCTGGAGCTGACTGCTCCCATAATCCTGCACCTTTAATGGTATTAAAGTGTCTCCCGTCACTCTCCTCACCTGGTGTCACAATCTGCATGGCTAGGAAATATGATAAGACTGTGCTATGTTTTACCTATGGACGGAGGGATAGGAGGAATGAAGATTATCCGATGCCGGGTCCGACTAGTCTTATAGGACTGTGGACTGACTTTATAAAAACCTGTCTTCCTGGTTTAACAGAATAACAATCATGGATCTTTAAATGGCAAATTGATAATGGGTTCCATATATATATATATATATATATATATATAGATAGATAGATAGATATAATTTTACATTATACATCTGTACATTACAGTAGATTTTACATTTAATCTCTATAACGGCCAACTATATAGTTAAAGGGTTACTCTGGCATTTTGTTTTAAAATCAACTGGTGTCAGAAAGTTATATAGATTTGTAATTTACTTCTATTTAAAAATCTCCTGTCTTCCAGTACTTATTAGCTGCTGTATGTCCTGCATAAGGTGATGTATAGTATTCTTTCCAGTCTGACACAGTGCTCTCTGCTGCCACCTCTCTCCATATCAGGAACTGTCCAGAGCAGTAGCAAATCCCCATAGAAAACCTCTCCTGTTCTGGACAGTTCCTGACATGGACAGAGGTGGCAGCAGAGAGCACTGTGTCAGACTGGAAAGAATACTCCACTTACTGCAGGACATACAGCAGCTGATAAGTACAGGAATCTATATGACTTTCTGACACCAGTTCTTTGCTCCATTTAGTTGGAGCAAAGATGAATTTAGTTTACAATAGATCCAGATTGATTGACATTGGCTTTGTAGTCGGCTCCATTATTATGGTGATACATCTTTATGGGCTTTTTTTTTTTTACTTTGACGAGCCAATCAGATTATTGTCCGTTTACAACAGTACTGTGTATATAGAATGAAATACTGAACAGACATATAAAATGAGTAAAAGATCTGTCAACACTTGATGATTGTCTCCAGGTAAATGTAGTGATGCTAGGTGTTATATTTCCCTACTAGATTGCTGATGCTTTTATTTTTAGTGGATCTGGATGTAGCTGGATGTAGCCCTATGAACCCTTGAAGAAAGCGATCCCTGATTCTGTGGAGTCACATGGTGTAGCACATGATCCATCCCAACCAGTCACTAGCTGTCAGTACAGTCAGGATCAGAGACTGTATGTCACATGACCCCTGTGGGATCAAGAAAGGCAATTTTTTTCCTATGCTCCACCCATTTGTATAAGAAACATATCCAGCCAATAGCATTTGAATCCCTAATAGTGCACATGATTCCCTTAAGCAGACCCTAATACAAGCCCTAAAGACCACAGAGAAAATACCCTATTTATACAGACTCCAGCCAAGCCCTGTATACAGACTGAAGCCGAGCCCTGTATACAGACTGTAGCCAAGCCCTGTATACAGACTGTAGCCGAGCCCTTTATACAGAGTGTAGCCGAGCTCTGTATACAGACTGTAGCCGAGCCCTGTATGCTGACTGTAGCCGAGCCTGGTATACAGACTGGAGCCAATCCCTGTATACAGACTGTAGCTGAGGCCTGTATGAGGCTGGAGCCAAGCCCTGTATACAGACTGTAGCCGAGCCCTGTATACAGACTGTAGCCAAGCCCTGTATACAGACTGTAGCCGAGCCCTTTATACAGAGTGTAGCCGAGCCTGGTATACAGACTGGAGCCAATCCCTGTATACAGACTGTAGCTGAGGCCTGTATAAGGCTGGAGCCAATCCTTGTATACAGACTGTAGCTGAGGCCTGTATAAGACTGGAGCCAAGCCCTGTATACAGACTGTAGCCGAGCCCTGTATACAGACTGTAGGCGAGCCCTGTATACAGACTGGAGCCAAGCCCTGTATACAGACTCCTGCCAAGCCCTGTATACAGACTGGAGCCAAGCCCTATATACAGACTCTAGACTAGAACCTCCTGTATACTGATATTATCAGACCGCAAGTATACAGATCACATTTAAGATCCTCCCATATACAGACCTCAGACAAGACCCCCATGTATAAAGGGGGGCAGAATCCAACCTCAGTATAAAGACCCCAAACCAAATATCCTTCAATACAGAACCATGATCAGACCTTCTGCATATTAACCCCAGACCAGACTCCCTGTATAGAGAGCATAGACCAGACCCCCTATTTACAAACAGCAGCTCTGACCTCCTGTATACAGACCCAGACTAGACTCCACTAGACTGAACACCAGGCCTCTTGTATATACAGACTGAAAACCATACCCCCTTTATACAGACACCAGACCAGAGCCTTGGGTATATAGTGACCCCTTAAAAATTGCAGTCTGCAAATCAGACCCCCACCATATATGCGGGCAACAGACCCCAAAGAGATGACTGCAACCCAGTCCCCTAAATCATGTTGGGCACATGTCCCTGTATAGCTCAGATAAAGGTGTTTAGCTATATAAACACCTTGAAGACTCACTTAGATCAGTACACACACTGCCCAGAAGGAGAAACAAACACCAGAGTAGGTTGGAGGTGAGTATGTCGGGCTTTGAGGAGCTTTTCCAGCTCTTCGGGGGAGGGGCTTAATCTTCAATGAGGCCTTCTCTCCACAGTCTATGGGTCTCTTTGCAGAAACAATGACAGCCGACTGTCTCTTTAAATCTAACATATCAAACGCTTCGTAATAACAGATCCTCGGCGTTCCTCGGATGAAGACATTACAAAACGTCTTTACAGAAGGCTTTAATGCTCCGATTTTGCGAGTTTTGTTTTAAAGAAAATAAGAGAGCATGTTTGAGTAGCAGAGGCTTGTTCTACTCTCTCCCAGATCAGACGCGTAGACTGGGTGGGACAGTAAGAACACAAACCGTAAGAAATAATTTATAGGACAAATCCCCCTCAAGACCATTGAAAGAAAAAAAAAATAGAAGAAAAAAAAATCTGGCTCTTGACACTAAAGGCTTAACATCAAATGCGGCCAGAAATCCATTTTCACAGTTTTATTGCCCATTCTGGACGCTTCATTTCAAAGGGAAAGAATCTGAATTCAGACACATAAAATTCCCTTTGTTCTCCTGCCCTGAAGCCTTTGTGCCAGTGTGGACGTTACTACAGGGAGAGGTTGAGATCAAAAAGCTTACAGCTCAGATACCTGGCCCCAAATGAAGGCCTTTGGCATTCTTAATTAAATTTGCACTCTTCTGGATTGACAATGCATTGACAATTACAACCATTTATATTACCAGCTGAGCTTTTCAAGCAACATTCAGGAATCACCCGGAATATTACAAGATATTTTTACTGTGCGCTGTGATCATGTGCGAATTGCTCTATGAACCGTAGGAAATTCCACTATGTAGATGAAAAATATAAAAGTCATGGAGAATTTTTTTTATTCTCTCATTTCTCATCCACAAGGATGTCACAGAAATTGGGAATGGAAGGATTGAATAGTTGTGGAACTACTGCAATGGCTGTGGTTAAAGAAGTTTTTCTATTTTAAGTAAGATAAGCTTAAAGAGGAAACCAGAATTTTTTTTTTTTTTTTAAACAGCACCACACCTGTGCACAGGTTGGGTGTGGTATATCTTTTCACTTCAATGGCATCCAGATAAAACTCATTTGTGGTGTTGGTATGGTGTTTCTCATCCTGTATGGTGGCATGGTGTTTCTCATCCTTTAAAAAAACATCACCACGCCTGTGCACAGCTCAGATCCTTTGACTTCAGTGGCATCCAGATAAAACTCATGGACATGTGTGCAGCTAGCATGGTGTTTCTCATCCTGTACAGTGGCATGGTGTTTCTCATCCTTTATAAAACATTGCCACATCTGTGTACAGCTCAGATCCTTTCACTTCAATGGTATCCAAATAAAACTCATGGACATGTGTGGTTCAGGTATGGTGTTTCTCATCCTGTACAGTAGCATGGTGTTTCTCATCCTTTATAAAACATTGCCACATCTGTGTACAGCTCAGATCCTTTCACTTCAATGGTATCCAAATAAAACTCATGGACATGTGTGGTTCAGGTATGGTGTTTCTCATCCTGTATGGTGGCATTGTGTTTCTCATTCTTCATAAAACATCACCACAACCGTGCACAGCTAAGATCCTTTTACTCCAATAGCGTATGGATAAAACTCATGGACATGTGTGCTGCTGATATGGTCTTTCTAATTCTGTATGGTGATATGGTGTTTCTCATCCTGTATAAAAGAGAGCCACAACTGTGAACAGTTTGTGTGTGGTTTTGCAGTTCAGCCCCTTTCACTTCAATGGTGCCCAGATGAAACTCATGGACGTGTGTGTGGTGCTGGTATGGTGTTTCTCATCCTGTACAGTGGCATGGTGTTTCTCATCCTTTATAAAACCGCCAACACCTGTGCACAATTTGTGTGTGGTATTGCAGATCAGTCCCTTTAACTTCAATGGTGCCAGATGAAACTCATGGACGTGTGGTGCTGGTATGGTGTTTCTCATCTTGTACAGTGGCATGGTGTTTCTCATCCTTTATAAAACCGCCAACACCTGTACACAATTTGTGTGTGGTATTGCAGATCAGTCCCTTTAACTTCAATGGTGCCAGATGAAACTCATGGACGTGTGGTGCTGGTATGGTGTTTCTCATCCTGTATGGTGGTATGGTGTTTCTCATCCTTTATGTGTAATATTTTGGTGTAATTGTTTTCAGACAAAGGATGTACATATTGTAGCTTAACCAAAACAACAAAAAAACAACCATTTGCCCCTTCTACTCTACACAGCCCCTTTGATTTCACAGACTTTCACCTTCTCACCCATTACATTTCATTTTATTGAATGCCACCCTTCTAATTCTATACAGCTCCTTTAATGTTACAAATTCCTCCCATTCTAATTCCATACAGCCCCTTTCCTTTGACTCACTCCTCCCCTTCTAATCCCATACAACCCCTTTATTCCATAGACTTCTCTCCTTCAAATTCCATAGAATCCCTTTATTTCATCCGATTCCTTCCATACTAATCCCATACAGATCCTTTCATTTTACAGGCTCCTCTTTTAATCCCACCCAACCCTATCACATTCACTGACTCCTCCCCTTTTAGTCTTGTATGACTCCTTCCCTTCTCATCTCATACAACACCTTTGATTTGTACTGGCTCCTTCTTTTCCATAACTGCTCATCTTCTTTTTTTTTTTAATCTGTGTTGCTGTTCTTCCTCCCTTCTCACAGCAGGACTCTCACACACAGTATGGGGTTGAAAATAACATGACCCCTTCTCTTTACACTGAGTACCATAACAGTTTTATACTTAGTAAAGAGAAAAAAGTCCAATTGCCCTCACCGGTATAGTAGAAAATGCTTTCTTTATTCGATTCTTTTGTTCATAGTGGCATGATACGGGTGGGGGGAAGGACGCCAACACCTTCCACTAGGGATGACAGCTGTTTCACGCCTGCTAATTGGCGCTTCTTCAGAAACAGTTTTATACTAGAAAGACTTCTTTGGTCTGAGGAGGTTTCTGATTGTCGACAGTCAACGTAAAGACAAGAAGCCAAAGAAAATATCACTGGCCTCTAATTCTAAAAAGTTTGATCTGTGCACAAGTACTACCGATTTAGCAAAAAAAAAAAAAAAAAAACAACAAAAAAACATCATTATAATAATATGCGGTTGTTCCAGTGTTCAGGAGGAGGGTGATTGGGGTCAATTATAAACCCTACTACAGGTATGAAGCAGCTCCAGAACTTCAGATGCTTCACCCCCCTATATGAAAGTATCGTGTTCCCCAGTATACAGCAGCTATAACTCCCACCGACCTCATCCTTTTAGTATCGAGCTCCTGCAGCAAGGTGTACTCTAACAACACACACCACGTCAATACAATATATTTATGAACTTAACATTGTTCTTTTTCTCTGAAAATTCTTTTCAGCTTTTCCCGCACTCAAGGGAAGTATATAAATAAAGCAAATTTTTAATAAGAATCTGGAAAGAGCTCCGGCAGCCCATGAGACGCGCTTGTGTCCTAGGGCTGATGTTGTAACATTACAGGTGTGGTTCCCTTAAAGTTTTGCAAAGGGAATATTAGATTTCAGGAAGTGCTGTGTACATCGATGTAGATCAATTCTATTGATACCTTGGAGAAACAGTGGTAAGAATTTAAAAATAAAAGACAACTAAGCAGCAAAAACAAAGGACTAGAAAATCCCCCTCAAGCCTTCCTTGGCTTTCACAGATTAAGTCTAAACAATATAAAAAAAAAACTTTGTAGTTCTCCCTCTCAAAGCAAACAGCGCTGCGGTGATTGATAGGGCTGGATGGATTTTCAGCACTGGTTAGCAGCAGCCGTTCTCACAGTTCTTTTAGTCCTGGTAAATTTTTGTTAAAAATATTTTTAGATTAGCACATTATAAAAATATTTATTTTTGTTAACTATGAAGGTTGGTTTATGGATGAGTCGAGAGTAGAGAAGCATGCTCGAGTCTGATTGTTCAGCATTTGAATACCGGTGCCTGAAGAAGTTGGATGCAGCCCTAGAGAGTCCTTGAAATATGTTTTCATAGGGCTGCATCCAACTTCTTCAGCCACCGGTAATCGAATGTTGAACGATCGTACTCGAACATGCTTCAGTTATGCTCATCTCTAGTCCAAACTTATCCAGAACTGTCCTCTGATGTCCTTCAGAAACTCTGAACTCCTCCAAGTCTTAAATGCTAAACAAAAAGATCTATATTATTGGCAAAATCCCATAATTCTGAATAATGACTAAACTATTTCAGAAAGACCTGTAGGGTTCAAATATGATGTCCTCGATGAACTCAGAACTCCTACAGGTCCTAACAATGCTCATGGAGACCATCTATGAGATATGAAGGTTTCCAAAACTTGAATTGATGACCAAAAGAGGTCAGGGAGGTTCATATGTGTCTTCAGATGTCTCCATTTTGATAAACTCTGAACTCTACCAAGTCTTCATAGGGCTCAAGATGGACCGTCTGTGATACTTGGAGGTTCCCATGGTCAGAAGTATTCACGTTTGTCTTCTGATGGCCACATGAACTAGGTACTCCATATGTCAAATTAGAGTTATCACCTATGACCTTGGAAATCTAACAAGACTGAACAAGAAACCTAACAAGACTTCTAAAAAGCATATATGCTCCTTTGAGGTTCCAATAACTCAAAATAATGTTTAAAATATGTGACCATATGTGTCTTCTGATAAGTGCTATGTTTTCTCATAAGCTTGAAATGCCTCCAAGTCTTCACAGTGCTCAAGAAGACCATCTATACCACAGTTGTCAAACTCAGGTCCTCCAGCTGTTATAAAACTACAATTCCCATCATGCCTAGACAGCCAAAGCTAAAGCTTTGGCTGTCCAGGCATGATGGGAATTGTAGTTTTGCAACAGATGGAGGTCCTAAGTTTGACGCTACTGATTGATACTATTTGGAGATTCACATAACTCTAAATGATAACCAAAACACTTTGGAAGGGATAGAGAGCTTCATATGTGTCTTCTGATTTCCTCCATCAGCTTGGAACTCCTCACCAGGTCTTCACAATGTTCATGAGGATCATCTGTAATACTTGGAAGTTTACTTTGACCAAGACAATTGTCTTGTTTTATAATGTCCACATGGACTAGGAAATCCATTTGTAAAATTAAAGAGTCATTATGCCAGTTTTTAATGCTCAGGACTGGTGTTGAGCAGACGTACGGAAACTGTCCGCATTCTGCAGCTACTCCTAACCTGAACGCTAGGCGTTTGATTCCCAGCATCTGGAAAAGTGGGATGCCGCCCTAGGGACTCCTGGAAAACTCTATAGCTATATCCATGTTTTCCTGACAGCCCTAGGCCAGCATCCAAGTTTTTTAAATGCTAGAAAGAAAATACAGAGTCTTCAGGTTTGGAGAAGTTGCCAATCCTGAACAGTTTCCTCAAGTCCACTCAACCATAATGAGGACCATCTGTACTTCTTGGAGATTTACAGACTTCATTGTAGCCAAAATTGCAACCAAAATTGCAACCTGGTCCTCAATGACACATATTGACACATGTGACAGCAAATCGAGATACTCAAGAGAGAGCACTTACCTCGATCATAGGTAAAGCCAGGTTTTACTATTCCCAAGAAGACTGTAAAACAGAGAAAAGCCACCAAGTCCTATAAGAAGTCCAAGATTTATTTAGAAAAATCTTGTATATTATAACTGGAATTAGAACGCCAGTGGATATCACCTAACTTCGATAGAACTAAGTAAGAAAGGGTCCTTACTTAGTTCTATCGAAGCTAGGTAAAATTTAGTTCTGATATGATAACAAGGCCTCCTTAAGATCCATGATTGGTTCTTATGAGCAATAGTTAGAGCAGATAGCTACAGTATTCTATATAGTGGGCATCTTGGTTTCCTTCAAGAGAAATATAGAACCTTCTACCCAAAGGTCTTCATTCTAGAGAAAGATTGAGCTCTCTGCCATCTGCCGAGAGCTAGAAAAACCTCAGCTAAGCTGTTTTTTGTTTTAATATAAAATTTCCCGACTTTATCTTGTAAAAAAAAACAACATAAACATTAAGCTTTATGCAAAATACAAAAGGATACGTAATAATATAAATCAGATTATTCCCCATTGATAGAGCATTATATTCAGCGAGAACATTTGTTACAGCAAAAACAAGCTCTATGCCCGACACATTCATATGCACCTATTTTATAACAAAATAGTATTGACTGCTGCCACGGTAAAAAGAAAAAAAAAAAACCTCTTTGATCCATTGCAAGGTTCAGAAAATTCCCGGAGAATAATATTACGTCTGTAATAGTTCAAAAGAATAAAAAGCTTTCAGCGACTCGCTCTCCGCTCACCAATTTAATTTTAGGACATCATCATATTTATGTCTTAAATTTGATGGAATTTGTTTTTTTTTTCTCTTCCTCCCGCATTTCCTTGTCCATGATCAAGGCGGTGTATTTGTAACCACAGCGAAGCCATCTTCTCGCTCGGCTTCAGAAGCTGAATAACAATTGCACAAAATGTAAATCTCCGCAGTTTGGAGGCTCTTCTAAGAGTCTGGTAAGGGGGGAAAAAATATGAAGAAAATTACAAGGATACTAAGATTAAAGATTTTTCTTCCCTATAAGAGACCTAAAGACTCCTAGTATAATATTTGTTGATTGCACTGAAAAATTATGCTCAAGATTACTAAAAATTACAAAAATTTACATTATGGTTAGCTGGGCAAATGTTGGCTGTCCAGCCGTCGGAGGAGTCTATGACCTGTGAATGTAATTATGGAACTGTATTGAAATGGTAAATTGGCCTCCAAGGTCTTATCCATTCTTATTAAAAAGCAGCAGTCTCCATTTTGATGACAAGTTTTTTGTTTTATGAATTACGGCAGAGACACCATCATGTGTTTCTAATCATTAGTGAGCTAGCCGGACCTTCTACCTGGAAGAAACAACCATGCCAAGGGGCTTGGTTGATCTTCCTGAGGTCAACCATCATTCTTTTGAATGCACTCACTAGGCTTTTCTCCCTCCTGCCATATATACCTTGTTCATGTATTTCCCAAGTATTGTGATTATGGCTGGTTGGAAGGTGGTTTCCTTGACTGGAGACCCCCCTTGGCTTGGTTGTTCTGTCGCGGTAGAAGTTTTGGCTAGCTCACTGACGTTGAGAAACACGTGAGGGGGTCTCCGCGGTATTTTTGAAAACTTTTACACAGCCTGACTCATATTCTTTGTTATTGGCCATTTACACAGAGATGTGTGCCGGATAAGGATGGATTTTATCACCACACAATCAGCAGATGAGTGGGCGTTTTCCAGCTTGTCGGCCTATCACTGGCACTTTTACACTGGACGATTATTGGCTAATTGAGCATTCTTAGGAATGCTTTTGCCTATTATCGGATTATGTAAAAGGGCCCTTTGTCTTTATGGACAACAAAAAAGTTCTTGGAAGCACCTGTGGTGTCTCTGATTCTGTCCCCTTTAAATTTTTTAGGCACCCATTATGCAAAAACATTTGGTAAGGACTCTTTATGAGAGAGTGAAGAAAATGGGCAAACCAGCAGCAAGAGAGGTATAGCGCAACTGGAGCATGCTCGAGTCCGATCGTTCGACACTTGATTGCCCGTGCCTGAATAAGCTGGATGCAACCCTAGGTAGTCCTGGGAAACATGGACATGGCTTATGGTGGTATCCATGTTTTTCAGGACTCCCTAGGGCAGAATCCAAATTCTTCAGCCGCTGGTATTCAAAGCATGCTCATTCCGGGCTTAGGGTTGGTTCACACTACGTAATCCATGCGGATAAATTCCGGCGGATTTCGTGCCTCGTACTTGTTCGCTTCGGCTCCAAAGACACCATTCTATGGCCGGGCGGACTCCGCGTTCCACCCAAAGAACTGACACGTCTATTCTTTCGGCGGACAGCGGAATCAGCCCGGCCATAGAATGGCGTCTATGGCACAGGCGGATAGGCTCACCGACGCGAACAGGTACGAGCCACGGAATCCACCGGAAATTATCCGATTCTGTAGTGTGAACCTACTATTAGATGGTAAAGTGAATCGCAATTGAATCGTTTACAACATGAAATCAATTATGTAATTAGTATGTGATAGGAATATTCTAAGTCAAATTAATTCAAGTTGTAACAATTAGGAGTAACAGCTCCGGCAAGTTGTAATTTTGGAAAAAGATTCCAATTTTTTTATTTTTAATTACACTTTTTTTTTTAACCTACTTACGTAATAGACTGTATCAACCTCCTTAACTTTATGTAGCCAATTTACTCGGTAAATCGCCAATTATTTTGAATACCAGGGTTGCTTGGCGGTGTACTGAGAGAGTTCTCCTTCTGGAAGGCTTTCGAAAGTCTCAATGTAAAACCACATAACCACTTCCAAACATATATATCCACCCGCTGATGAATTGACCCCATAATGAGCGGTTTTATCTCGGTATCGTTACATTTCCCAAATGTTAGTGGTAGCCCATTAGGCCACCATCATTTCATTTTTTTTTCTTTTTTACTTTTACCGAGCATTGGCCCCCAACTAGTACCTGCAGTCTGCAGGAGGTTTTCAAGCTACAGGATTACACAAGAGATATCTATCCTGCTCAACCAAAACCTCAATCATATTTGTGCATAAAACACCCACATTGGCTATTTGTCTTGGCCTGGAGTGCTTTGGCAGGGAGCCTGACTTAAGCCTTCAGAATGAGGTTTCAGTAAAGAATGCTTTCACTGTATTTCATGTCCACGGCTGACCCCGCCCACTGTTCTTTGCTCCGAGCAGTTTGGCAGCTCTGTGCAAAACCACAAGACAAGTTTTATCATCTAGTAAACCTGTCGCAAATAAAAATATAGGGAAAAAAGTAAAAAATAAAAAAAAAATGACTTCAATAAAATATTTCAACAACTATGGGACTTTTTAATGAGGTGCACACCACATAATTACAGATTTTTCAATGTTTACGGTTTCTAAGGCCGGGATCAGGATCTGTAAACTTAAACCCATTAATGCATTACTGCTAAATGGGAAGTTTTGTCGCTTTTTGTGCAGCTCGGTGGTGTTCCTGCTATGAACGTCGGCCAAGCAACCACATTGGAGCCCAATAGGGGGCAGTACTTTGAATGGATATGGAAACGGTCCCCGATTTTACCACCTGGACTTCTACCTGCATTGTTTCTGTTTCCAGGTCTATATGACTGATATGAAGTGTAGCTAGGGGTGGTCCTCTCAGGTAAGGCAACTGGGCACCTCAAAGGGGCACAAAGGGACAACCATGTGGGTCCCTATCTATAATCTCTTGAGATGTAGATGTAGTTAGACTTGGACAGATTGGCCCTGGCTTCTTTTTGAAATACAGCCATGGGTACGGCATGTGACCCACACCGATATTCATTCTCTATGGAGCCGCTCTTTGAGGCATAGATAAGAGTGTCCTCAAGGCAAGAGCACTGTGTATCTAAGGGTCGTATTAATGCCTTTTTGTAAGCGAGCGCCAATCTGCTAGATTGGCACTCACTTACCCTCAAAAACTGCATATGTTACCTCTCCACGGCCCCCGGTGTTCCTCTGCCTTCTGCTCGCTTCCGGTAGCCACCACTGTAGCTTCAGGCTGAGCCAGTCACTGTCCGAGACCGCCGCAGCCAGTGATTGACTGAATGGCCCGTCAGTTCAGAGACCCACTCTAAAGCTACAGCGGCAGATTCGGAAAGCAAGCAGAGGGCAGAAGAACACCAGGGGGCATTTAGAGGTAATGTATACAGTTTCTTTTTTTACATAAACATCAGCCAATGGCTACATATCACTATTACGCACCTGGCAGCCGATGATTTTAGGTCAGGACCAAAAGAAACATCGTTGTCATTGGCTGATCATTGTCTCTATTACACAGACAATTACAATAATTGTCCTCCCAACTCAACCCCAACAGAAAGAGAGAGAGAAAGATCAAGCATGTTGGATTTTAGCTGCACAATACTTTTGTTCTTGGAGATATAAAAGAGTGCCACCATTGTCTATCCCTTTACATTTAGAAGGCATATACTGTTGGCCCAGCCAAGCTTTCCTGTGTATTTTGGAATCAAGAACCGTAGGCCAACAGCTAGAAATTGTATATAGGCACCTTTATACTTTGGCGGTGGCATTGGTCATGTACGGCTACTATATGGGCCAACTAAAGTAAAATGTATAACGACTGGTCACGGTATGGTCACCTTTAGTCTTCACATCATGAGGTTTTGTCCACACTACGGAATCCCAATGAATCACCTGCCGCAAATTCTGCAGCTTGCCCCCGCTCGCAGCCGCACGCATCTCCACTGGTCCCATAGGGCTTCATTCTATGGTTTAGCAGATTCCGCAGTTGGTGAGCGGGTTCATTCTTCAGGAGGACGGGGTAATTTGCCAAACCATAGAATGAAGCCTATGGGACCAGCGGAAATACGTGCAACCACGAGCAGGGAAAAGCTATGGAATCCGGGTTTCCATAGCGTGGACATACCCTTAGAAAGAACGCCTAGGTACGTCAATAGATGGAGGGATGGAGTTTTCATTGGGTGCTTATATAGGGATCACACATGGCTGATTTATATCCTTATATACCCAGTAGGTAGTATCTTTATTGGTCCAAGAGAGTGTCCCACCAGGAATCCCCGATCCATAGGTCCTATTGGGGCATTTGATGTCATAAAGTTGTCCCCTCCCTTTGGGTCTTCCCTCCTGAGCAAGAGGCACTAACAAACATTCACTTTTTTGCTCTCATGTATCTTTCACTAACAAACTCTCAGGGGGTCTTGTATTTCTCATATTGAAGGGTTTGTCTGCGGTGGGCCAATCCCTATAATTTTTTTTTTTTGCCCGAAGCTGCTCTGAAATAGACTTGCAGTCAGTGGACAGGATGGAGCAGTATATAATCTCGCTTGGAAATTCAGAGCTTCTGTTTGTTTTGCGTAATTTTAAGAGTCTTGTAAAAGCCGAGACTCCTCGCCAGCAGCGACGACAGACACTTTCCAGTGAATTATAACAACATGAGTCATGGTGATGCAGTTGTTTTTGTTTCATTATACTATAATCTTTACATAATGCAGATTATATTCTCAAAGAACACGTCTCGCTTTAATCCAGTTTTCACCACTATATAAAAAAGAAAGAATGACGGTAATGACGATGAGTGGTAGTGATGGAGGAGGGGTGTTGTTGAAGCTGTTTTTGAAGGTGTGTCTTACTGTATGACTTGTTTTTAATTTAAAGTGAACCTAGGATCTTCCAATCCTGGAGATTTCCTCTAAAAAAAACGTAGGGTTTTCCAGGACATCACATTGATGGTCTATGCTTAGATTGATGCTAAACAATTAGCAGAATAAAGAGAACCAAGTTCCTTCAAAGAGAACATGGTTCCTTCATTGCACTACCCAAGTAGTGACATTAATATACTAATGTCTGATATTGCAGATCGTATAATGCTCTTTGGAACCAATAATGCTTATTGAGATGGTACTAAAATGAAGAGACTGGGGGGTCTCCAGTGGGACCCTTGATTAAGCTCCTTTGCCGAACATACATTGATAGACTATGGAAAAGAAATCTCTATTTTGGATATCTCTGAGCTCTTCAAGATCTACTAAGGCTATATCTTTGGGGACTGGCATAAAATCCTGAGATGTATTTCCAAGGATTGGACAAGTTAGATTTAAGGTCATCCAATCTTATTATTTTCCTACAAGATGCACTTAGCTGCTGCTTTTTCACCACAGAAAGCCCATGTCCCATTGGTTGACCCAAGTGTGAATTTTTATGGTTAAGTTGGAGGAGGTATCCCATTTTTTAATGGAGTGATCCTATTAGTTCTTTAATAGCAAACAACTTACCCTGTCTTTGTGATTAAAATTTCCCA
Organism: Dendropsophus ebraccatus; assembly: GCF_027789765.1. NCBI lineage: Eukaryota > Metazoa > Chordata > Amphibia > Anura > Hylidae > Dendropsophus > Dendropsophus ebraccatus. The sequence continues at coordinate 69,975,234 of NC_091466.1, read as the reverse complement.
TTGCTCTTTGAATCCATCAGCAGAAGAATTGGTATCCCTCAAAGCATGGAATTCCGAGAGGGATGAGTGCAACTCGAGCATGATTGAGTCTGATTGTTCTCAATTTAAATACGGGTGGCTAGAGAAGTTGGATGCAGCCCTAGAGAGTCCGGGAAAACATGGACATAGCCTATGAGTTTCGCTCATCTCTAAATTCCAAAAATAGGAACATACCATTACACAACTCCCTAACCTAGGACTGACGATTCACCAATGTTAAAGTCTCTACTAGGTTGTCCGCCAGTCCTCGGGAGTCCAGGAAAGCATGGATACAGCCTATGAGTTTGGCTTAACTCATAATTCCAAAAATAGGAACATATTTTGGAATTTCCCCCCATTACACAACTCTCTAACCTAGGACTGAAGATTCACCAATGTTAAAGACTCTAATAGGTTGTCCGTCAGTCCTAGGGAGTCCGGGAAAACATGGATACAGCCTATGAGTTTGGCTCATCTCTAAATTCCAAAAATAGGAACATATTTTGGAATTTCCCCCCATTACACAACTCTCTAACCACCTAGAACTGAAGATTCACCAATGTTAAAGTCTCTACTAGGTTGTCCGTCAGCACGACTAACCGAAAACAATATACAATGATCTTATTAAAAATTCAGGACAGACAGAATTACCCGGTACATATAAGGAGATCATTGTGAAACAAAGATCTTTTGAAATCTTCCAACCTAATGCATGCCTATGGGAAAAGCTTTCCAAAAACAGCCTTAATAATAATGATTCATAATTATCGTTATCAGTTGATGTCTAGATGCTCTGAGTTAGATTATTCTGGCCTTTCTCCAAATACCTTTTGCGTTGGGCCATTGGCTCAAATGTGAACCGCCGGTTTGGGTGGCATGCTGGAGCAGAGTACAAAGGTTTAGACAAGCCTATGGTTATGTCAGTGGACCTGATAGGTTGCTAAAATTTCCATCTGTAATATATGCAGGAACTAGATCTGATGATGAACTGAAGCTGCTCGTATGTGCCAAAAGTGTAATGAGTATATAAAGGAAGGGAGATGTCCAAGTGACTGCCCCGAGCTAGCTTTGCATATTCTAGTCTTTCATGGAAACATTTCTATGGGAAAAGATATACTTGCCTAAACACGTTGGTGTCCTTGAGGGTACCTTGGGGCTCGAATGTTCCTTTACTTCTCATCCTTCCCATCAGATATGTTGATGTCTAATATTAGTGGGCTCTCTAGTCTACAAGGGAGGGTGACCATACATAATGTCCGTTCAGGCCTTAAAAAAGATATTCGGCGTGAGTATATAGAAAAAAATAAAGAAGCTATACTTACCTCCTCAAACTCCTCTGGTGTCCTCCTGCTATGTCTCCCCCACTGACCGCAGCCGCCAACACTTCCAAACCCACCTCTGCAGTGACAGCCTGCTCAGCCAATCACTGGCTGGGGCACTGATTGATCTCAGTTAGGAATTGGTTGAGCGGGTTGTCTCTGTCGAGACGGCTTTGGAAGTGTTGGTGGAGGCTGCGGTCAGTGGGGTCAATTTAGCAGTTTTCATACCTTATTTTATATCATATGTCATGGTGCTTGCTCCAATAAAAGTGATCTTTTATCATCTGCAAATTGTGCTATCACGGGCGAAACACTACTTAGCCCCGCCCACAACACCACCGTTGGTCCCCCCCATGACATAATCACTGCATAGGCCACGACCCCTCAGCGGCCATTGGTATGGGCTGACCTAGAGAGGGTGGGGCCTAGACCTTTAGAATGGCCTGTTCCAATTGCCATTGAGGGGCGGGGCCTATGTGCTGATGATGTCACGAGGGCAGGGCCAATGGTGGCGTTGTGGGTGGGGCTAAGTATCGCTTCAGTCGTAAAGCCCCCCTCTAATAGCACAATCCACAGATGATAAAAGATCACTTTTTACTAGTATTTGATGGTGTCCATCTCCCTGGATGTTTGAGGAGATAAGGAATGAGCAGGTGCATTCCAGCTGCCTGATCCCATAGTTCTCAAGGATATTAGCTTTTCTTTTTCTATTAAACACACAGGCATGCTCAGCCAATGTGTCAGAAAGGGCTCCACGATCTAGACCAAGACTGATCAAGCCTTGTAGAGGGTGGCAATCACTGAGATTAGCACTCCTTTATAGATGTTCCTACTTTCTCTTCCATTTCATTCTCTTTCCATTCTTCTACTCCAATCTTCCCAAACATACACAGATGTCTAGTATTATTGGGCTCCGCAGTCTACGAGGGAAGGTGACCACGTAGTAGACATCTGCTCTCTAGGCCAGAAGAGCCCTTGATGATCTCCGCTCTATAGCCCCAAAGGCAAATAAACGTGAATTTTAGCAACATATGCGTTTTTTTTTATTGCCCCGGGGGATTTCAAGTTTAATTAAATAAATTCCTAATCTGGTATATAATATCCTATAGGTGGAAGAACACGTGCATTCCTTCTTTTTCCCTTGGCTGTAGGAGTCTTAGCGTAGCTGAGCTGTCTCACCTGAAAATTCATCAGCTCGTATTCAGCCCTGTATTTCCAGATTCCCCATAGGTGTTCTGCATCAGTACTCTCATATGCTAATACGCTACAAAGAAGAGACAGAACTGGGACGCACTTGGGGGACTGCTTAATGTAATATCTAATGATATCACAAACTATAACTAATACTTAATAAGAGTTTCCTTATTATTTGACTGTATCCTCTGTTTTTTTTTTCTCTTTTTTGTTTGTCTTTTTCCAAACTTAAAGTGTCACTGTCGTTTAAAATATTTTTTGCAGAAATCAATAGTACAGGAGATTTTAAGAAACTTTGTAATTGGGTAATTAGCCAAAAAAAATGCATTTTTATCATGAAAAAGCAGTTTGAAGCTCTCCCCCTGTCTTCATGATTGTCTATGAAGAGGGGAGGGGTGGAGGGAGATGAGGCACCAAAACAGGACAACAAAGAGTTAATTTACAGCTACATCACCGGGCTATCTCCTCTGAAGTCAACACTGACCTCTCTGACCTGTGAATACCAGCTTTCACACAGGTCCCACTGTGTAATTCTTTATTCTCTGCTGGCGACTAATCTCCCTCCTCCCTCCTCCCCCCTCCCCTCTCCATAGATTACACAGGGCCCGACTGATGTAAAAGAGTCCAGATTTCCTGATAATGAGCAGTGAATGAGAGATAGAAGGGAGGGGGGGCTGGGAAAAGTCTTTGTCAATGCAGATACTGGCAAATTTGCCTAATAAACCCAATTACAAAGTTTCTTAAAATCGCCTGGACTATTGATTTCTGCAAAACAAACAAACAAACAAAAACGACACTGACACTTTATATGACATTAATATGCCTTTTACTAAATAAATAGAGCTAAGAGAAAAAAAAAGTCAAGTGAGAACCCATTCTAGGCAATGGCACTGTTATATGCCTTAAAGCCCGATACATCAGTTTACATAGTAAACCAAGCTCTCCACAGCACCACCAAGCATCTATACCATACATACTGTAAGTTGTGTCATCACTAGGGATGAGCGCAACTCGAACATGCTTGAGTCCGATCATTCGGCATTTGATTACTGGTGGCTGATAAGTTGGATGCAGCCCTAGGGGGTCCAGGAAAACATGGATACCACCTATGGCCTATGGCTGTATCCATTTTTTCCTGGGCTACCTAGGACTGTATCCAACTTCTTCAGCCACCGATAATCAAATGCCAAATGATTGGACTCAAGCACGTTCGAGTTCTCTAACTTATATATGGTATAGAAGCTTGGTGGTGCTAAGGAGAGCTTGGTTAGGTCTTGTCCTTAAAGTGACTGTACCACCAGGCCCAGGGAGAAGCACTGGAGGCGGGCCGACCCACCCTTAGTGGGAAGAAACCCCAGCCCCTCCATGACATTAGAATCAATGGAACCCCATCATAGAGGGGCTGGGGTTTCCTCCCAATAAGGGTGGGTCGGCCCACCTCCAGTGCTTCAGCCTGGGCCTGGTGTTACAGTCACTCTAAGTGCTTGCTTACTTCTAACCCCTCCTGAGCCCCCTAATATGGTGCAAGGTTTTGCCACCCAAGACAAAAGGATCTTGGGTTAAGTTCACCTCAGCACACGTTTATGATTCTTGGATCATATTCCCACCTTTTTGGTTGTTGACAGTGCGGTTCCTCTCGAAAGAAAAAAATTCCCATACAGTAGAAGGTGATAAAATCGACCCTGGTTGGCTACGTTTCTCCACAGGTCCCATGATAACGGCCATAGGATTTAGGTTAAAAACAACTACAGCAAAGTATGAATATTTAGTAGTAGAAATAATAGACTACAAGCAGATACAAATTGCCCTTAAAAAGCTAGTTGTCCTGTATACACTTAACTGGAAATTTAGAGGAGACACACTATATGCTGAAGCTGGTTTATAACAATAAACTAGATACTCATTTGTTCCGGTTCTTTTCACTATTTTCATTGTTTGTAACCGTATCCTTTCTGACAGACAGCGAGTGTCGACCCTCTATGCTACTCAACTGATTTGGCTTTGGGCCACCCCAAGGAGCAGAGTCTTAGTTCCCTACTTGGTCTTCACTAGAGATGAGCGAACCTGCCGAGGTTCGGGTTCGTATGAACCTGAACTCTCGGCTTCTGATTCCCGCTGTCTTCCCGCTCCGTGGAGAGGGTGGATACAGCCGGAGGACCTCCTGGAAAACTGGGATACAGCCTATGGCTATGGCTGTATCCCAGTTTTCCAGGTGGTCCTTTAAGCTGGGTTCACACTACGTATATTTCAGGCTGTATTTGGTCCTCTTGTCAGGTCCTCATAGCAACCAAAACCAGGAGTGGATTGAAAACACAGAAAGGATCTGTTCACACAATGTTGAAACTGAGTGGATGGCCGTCATTTAATGGTAAATAACTGCCATTATTTCAATATAACAGCCGTTGTTTTAAAATAACAGCAAATATTTGCCATTAAATGGCGTCCATCCACTCAATTACAACATTATGTAAACATAGCCTTTCTGTGTTTTCAATCCACTCCTGGTTTTGGTTGCTATACAGCCTCAAATATACAGCCTCAAATATACGTAGTGTGAACCCAGCCTTAGGCTGTATCCACCCTCTCCACGGAGCGGGCAGACAGCGGAAATCAGAAGCCGAGAGTTCAGGTTCATACGAACCCGAACCTCGGCAGGTTCGCTCATCTCTAGTCTTCACCCTTTATCCTGCTCCAGGATGCAGAAACTGGACCTCAGTGGCTTTAAAGTATCATGTTGCTCCAAAAATATGGTCCCGGTGTGAGCAGAAGCTGGTTCCCAAGAACAGGGGAACAAGTGGGGTATACATAGTCAGCAAACTGGGTCGTGAGCAGGAGAGTCCACACAGTACCAGGGATGAGACAGAGATTGTAGCCGTACAGGCAAAGGACCAGGACATGCAGCTTCAGAGGCAGGTCTGACAATCCAAATTGGCAACAGGAAAGGAAAAAAGTACAGAAAGACTTCAGACTGGAATCATAATCCAAAGAACAGGCATGAGTCCACAGATAATGCCCAGAAAAACAGTAGGATTACAGAAATGCACCTTTGCTTAGAATGCACAAATGCAACAACACTCAGGCAGGGAGGGCTGCTGAAACTAGTTTAAAGAGACTCTGTCAGTAGGTTTATTCTGTCCTATCTAAGGGTAGCATAAACTAGTGACAGTATCTCTTACATTGTTCTGTGCAGCTAATCCAGAGATATCTTTCCGAATAACATGGACAATAAGCAGTCATGAGCAAGGTAGTCCTCAATATTTATGAGAAGTCCACAGATAACTAACATTCCTGCTCACGCTCACAGCTGCATATCCGCCAGCTTTGTAATGGGTGGCCAGAAGAGGGTGTTTTCCAGATAACCGCCCTTATTCCATTACCGGTACACTTTATTTTATCAGCCTTTAGCATACATTTATTTATTTTACATTATCTGCATTATTCTTTAGAAACCATCGTGTACAGTATCCTTGACTGGTATGAGAACCCCACGTTGGCTCATTGTGATTCGCTACCTGGTTGAAACAGGAATATATGGGATTCCTTTCTATTATTTTTTCATAAAAATGTAAATCTTGGGTACAGTTGCTGTAAACATGTCATTTTATGAACGCCGCTATTCGCCTGGTATGCTTAGGTTAAATGTTTCAGCTCCGATGGGCACAAAAATGATACACTTACTGCAAATTAATGAATTCAAATCCCGCCGTGTTTCCGAGCTTCGTTCGGCCAAGGCTGCATTAAATCTGAGGACTTGTAAAAAATATGACTCGTATTTTTTTTTTAATAGGGTGATCTCTTTATTTGGATTAGGGTTAAATGACAATATCTCATACCCTTCCACCATAGTAAATTGAAATAGAGAAATGCCTGAAAGACCGAATTACGTCTTCCAATTTTTTACCATTCCCCTTAATATCTCCCAACCATAAATACACTTTTTATGACACCAATAAAGACAAATAGTCACCACTTCTCACAATAGACTTTCTTAACTGTGTGAGCGAGGCATTTCATTGAGCGTTTTAAAGGATATCTCATAGTCACAAACGTTTTATCGCCGCTTTTTATGTCTGTGCAGTGATCCCCAAAACTCTAATTAATTGGACATGTTTTAGTCTCTGGCATAGAAAACTTGGGAAGAACCTTGCGCTAGAGAGAGCGAGCGAGGGAATGGTACCACACCGTGGAGAGTAAATCATTCCCTTCATTTGGAAATAATATATTGTAATGATCCGATATATACTCTTATCATGTGCTCCGGGAATATGAATCATTATGTGGACAGTAAAGCTGCTGAGATGTTCCTTAGGCTAGGTTCACACTGCGTTTTCAGCATCCGTTTAACGCATCCGTTTTTTTCAAAAAAAGCATGAAAAACGGATTGCAAAAAACGGATTCATTTGTGTGCATCCGTTTTTCCATTGACTTCCATTATAAAAAAAAACGGATCCGTTTTTTTTGGCGGACCAAAACGGACCAAAAAACGTTGCTGACCCTATTTTTCTGGACGTTAAAAAAAACGGATCCGTTAAACGGATGCTGAAAACGCAGTGTGAACCTAGCCTTAGAAGTTCGGTAAATGGACAAGTGAGATAGCTTGATGTCCAACTTCACTAAAAATTCTTTTATTTTTCCACTGGGTCTAAAAGGAAAAAAAAAGCAACTTTGCATATAGCCTTTAATAAAAAAATAAATAAATAAAATCACATTGTTTTATGTATACAGCCCCTGGCAGATTTATTTGTCTCCATGGTAACAGACAACACACAAACCATTTGTAGTCTGATCTTACAGTCATAATTCCCTTTACCTGTCCTATACATCTTTCTAACATATAGGTTAGCAAGAAATAGGATAGGGATGGAAGACTGTGTGGCTGCAGGATCTGACTACATAGGGTTTGTTTGTTGTCTGTTACCATGGAGACATAGGTCTGCATGTGTAAAACACCAGGATTAGGGATGAGCTACTAGTGAAGTAAAGCGCTTTGCCAGGCATGGCAGACGGCTTGTCAGCCGGTTGCCTTTGAACTCCTTGCCACTCCATGCTCAATCCAGGTACCTGGAAAACTGGATCCAGTCCTGGAAAAGTTCCATTTAGATGCGTAAAAGCAATATCAATTTCTAAGGTGGACATACAGTAGTTATCATCATGCCTAATAGGAGTACAAATATGCCAGACCTTGGGCCTTCATTACGCTCCTGGTTGCCATGGGAACCCATCAACACAGGTTGTAGGGCTACCAAAGGGTATACAGTACATGATATACAGAGATGATCCCCTTTGCTAGGTTTCTGAGCCAGTTGGGTAGAACTATTCCACAGGTAACTTGTGTGGGCGGTGGGCAGAGAAACTGTATGCGGGGAAGGTTCTCTGATCCATTAGAGCAGGAGCCCAACTGTCTTCGGACCTGTTACACATGTTGGCAAACCCAAAGTTCTGCAAGTTCACGCAATACTTCTTATGGTGCATCACCTGCTTAGCATATCACAGAGGTAGGACAGTGGTTAGCTGAGCGGGTGAGTACATTCATTTTTTTTTTTACATTTACCCCACCCCCTGCCAATTTTTTTTCCCCCAATCCCCAGACATCGCCTTTAAAAGGGTTATCCAGCGCTACAAAAACATGGCCACTTTCCCCCTACTGTTGTCTCCAGTTTGGTTGGGGTTTTGAAACTCAGTTCCATTGAAGTAAATGGAGCTTAATTGCAAACTGCACTTGAACTGGAGACAACAGTAGGGGGAAAAGTGGCCATGTTTTTGTAGCGCTGGATAACCCCTTTAAGCTCTGCACTAGGCACGATATACTGCATCTGTCATTCCCAGAGCGTTCCTTCACCTGGTTTGCATGTTTGTATACAATGGGCCGTCAAAGTCGACGGCAGGCAGAAATACCATTATAAGTAATTGTCTCATTAAAATTCTCCATATATTTCCAGATACATCTAAACGTCTCATTGTAAGAGAAGTCAAGTTCACTCCTAATGACTCCTGTTACTGTTGCTATTTCTTTTGTGCACTGGCCCCAACCAGCAGACGCCTTTCAATGCCCCCAACGTCTCATTGTACACTTGTCTGTTCTCGCTTACACAGATCTGTATCCACGACACCCTCAGGCAACTTTCACTGTCTCCATTAAAGCCATTTCTCCTGTCAATGAAGCCACCCCACCTTACACCTGTCATGGCTCTTCACTTTAAGCCCTTCCGTCATTGTAGCGGGTAATTATTAGAAGCATCTTCTTGTCACTTCTAACAAAGCAAACATGGGAAGTAGCTGAATGTTGTCTGGTTCCTGGCCGGACATCTAATTGTACATAGTGCAAACGGCTTAAGTGCTTTATCCGGCCATGAAATTAACACTCCCTCCTTCAAGACCGTAAAGAGACCAGTTCGATAATTGTTGACTCATGTGTAGGCTTCACCTTGTCGGAGGACAATGGAGGCCATGGGTTAAGAGGATTACAGGACTCCACCCGAATAGTTGGTGTTATTTCCAGTATAAAAATTCAACCCTTTCTGCTATGAGGCCAATAACCACAAGACTGGACAAACACAATAAGAGAGCTGTCCGGAACCTTCCATACACATGCATGCTCCGCTAAGCATGTGTCCAGTGGGTAACGTTGGGTTATTATAGGGTTTGTCTGCATTTCTTTGCTTATATTATAGGGCGTGTATAGGAGGGATCTTTGCATAGGTTCTCAAAACCTGCTAAAATAAAAGAGGAAATTAATATGGAGGGGGTGGGAGTGTGTGACCTATCCATGGGTCCCATAAAAGGGGGTCCACGGAACTCTTTACAATGGAGATAATTTGTCCAGTATGGTTTCCATTCACTTATTAAGGAATTGATCTCCATAGTTAAAGGGATGTCAGAGTTATTTTTACTTGTCCTCTATCCATAGGATCTGCCATAAGTATGAGATTCGGTGGTGGTGCGGGAGGGGGGGGGGGGGGGTATGACCTCTGGTTATAACCTAGAATTGTGTCTCAACTCCCAAGTCACCTGTCGCTCCATTCATTCTCTATTAAGCTGCTGGAGAAATCCAAGCCATGGCTCCACTCAAAACAAACGAGCCAAGGTGCCATTTTAGAGATCCCCAGGTGTCCCAGAGGCTGGGCTTCTCAAATCTCATACTTGTCCCCTATCTTGTGTATAGGGGGCAAATAAACATAACTCAGACAACCCCTTTAAGAACACTACCAAAAACCAAATGGTCACTGTCATTTCAAGCAACTTCCCTCCATCTCAACATTCCTAACATATTCATAAATCACTTTCTTTACCAAAAATGACTCCTTAGAAAAACAGCTCTAACATTAGGTGTCTCCCCTCCCTGCAATCTGCTGTTCACTGCCTATTGTTAAGGGAGTTCTGTCTCCAGTAACAGCTAGACTGGGACAGAACAATGACAGTGGGGTAATGTTTACCATGTGCTTTATGCAGGAGATAGGAGGAAAGCCTGGTGTATCTACCTGCAAGAAGAGCCTTTTTTTCTATGGATGATCCACATTGTTCCTGAAAGGTAAATCAATGCTTTCCTCTCATCCCTCACCACCCATAAAGCTCTGGGCAGCCGTCCTCTGTGTAAATACCAGTGTACCTATCCTGTATGTTGCTGGGTGTAGCCACCACATTTAGTACAGTTTACGCCTTATAGCAGGTGTGATATGTAATATATGATTAGTCAATGATTCTGTGTGAGTGCAGCCAGATGAAACCTATAAAGGGGAAGTTTATGCAAACAGTTATCGGACCCCCCATCCCCTGGGGAAGACGCTGATCGTACAATGTTTTTGCATTATACCAAGAACATAGTTGTTTATACAGATATTCCATTGAGAATGCCGTATTTTGTCTGTAGCTCTATGAACGCTCCGGGCTGTTTAGTCTGCACTCATCCCGATGGCTGATTGGCTGCAGCGAGTTATAACAGGCCCCTAATGATCAGGAATGCTCCATATCCAGAGGTTACATCAGCGCCCCGCACACAGCACCTTTATTATAACTCCCATCCTCCATCCATGATGTCATCATCCTCACAGCACCGTACATTCCTCCGGAGGACGCTGCACAAGATGTGGAACTATTTACTTTTTTTTTTTTTTTTACTAATATGATATTTTCTACTCTGCTCAACCCAAAACGTAAAGGGGTATTTGACCTCTGGGACCCCCACTGATTGTTGTGCCAGGTCAATGCTGTTCTGTGCATAGGGATGGTGCTGGGCAAGGCTGGATTGGGGATCCTACTGATAGGCCATTAACTTATGGGATGGAAATTACTCTTCAGTTCCCAGATCTGGTGGCATATAGTGTATTACTAGCCCTATAAGTCTATAGTCAAATTGACCCCATTACGGACAAGTGTTCAGGTTCATAGGGCTGATCTGAGACACAGTTTATGCAACATATGCATGAGGGATATAGAAGGAGGGGAGAGGAGAGGAGAGGAGAGGAGAGGAGGGGAGGGGAGGGGAGGGGAGAGGAGGGGAGAGGAATACAGCTAGATAGGAGATAGATAGATAGATGATAATAAATAGATAGATAGATAGGAGATAGATAGATAGATAGATAGATAGATAGATAGATAGATAGATAGATAGGAGATAGATAGATAGATAGATAGATAGATAGATAGATAGATAGATAGATAGATAGATAGATGATAATAAATAGATAGATAGAACATAGATAGATAGATGATAGATAGATAGATAGATAGATAGATAGATAGATAGAAAGATAGATAGATAGGAGATAGATAGATAGATAGATGATAGATAGATAGATGATAGATAGATAGAAGATAGATAGATAGGAGATAGATAGATAGATAGATAGATAGATAGGAGATAGATAGATAGATAGATAGATGATAGATAATAAATAGATAGATAGATAGATAGAAAGATAGATAGATAGATAGAACATAGATAGATAAATAAATAGATAGATGATAGATAATAAATAGATAGATAGATAGATAGATAGATAGATAGATAGATAGGAGATAGATAGATAGATAGATAGATAGATAGATAGGAGATAGATAGGAGATAGATAGATAGATAGATAGATAGATAGATAGATAGATAGGAGATAGATAGGAGATAGATAGATAGATAGATAGATAGATAGATAGATAGATAGATAGGAGATTGTTATGTTTTCATCTGGTTTATTATTTTAGCTTCTTGAGGTTAATCGCTGGAGGAGGCTGAAGCTGGAGACAATGGTTTCTGGTCAGTTGTGAACAGGTTTATCCAGACTGGGTGGAGCGCGGGTATCACAAGGCGCAAGCGAGAACTAATAAACAAACCTTTGTTATTTTGAATGTTCCTTTCCAGTAAAAAAACAAAACAAAAAAACCCCCAAGTAGATTGTTTAGACATGTCAGGTACAGTGTCCTTGTATGAAATGCGTATAATAAATCACACCGCTCAGCCAACATTGTGTCACATCATCTTTTGTTCGTAAAGTTTTGAGAAAAATTACAAGCAATATATTTGTCGAGTGAAAAATGCATTAAAAAAAATCTAGAAATGGTATGTGGGAGATTTGACTGCAGTTCAGATCATCTGAGTTCAGGCCTCCGAGATATTTATGATATTCAGTAGTCAAGTATTATGGGAATCTTACATGGCGGCCTCCTAACACTATCTGTCAATCAACCCTCTCAATGTATCATGTCAGGATTCAGCGATACTAAATTGTGAGCATACCTGTTACTGGAGGAAATCCCTTTAAATCAGACTCCCTTAGATTCCCTAAGAAGGAGATCTTGGTCATGTGGGCGTGTCTGAAATAATTGAGATCACATTGTGTCATAGCCCCGCCCCTGAGGAACCAACATATTACAAAATCTCCCAGGTGTCAATTACTGGGCTATTAGAAAATAGACACATTTGTTTTTAAATCTTTACACATCATAGTGACATGTCGTAAGTTTTGGTAAGGTGGAAATAAGGTGCTAAGACCCCAAAGATTGTGAACCCAACAGGCCATTCTGCACTCAGCTGAGCCCTTTACTTTTTTGCTTTTGGTCAGACTGGGAAGACACGATCAGAAAACAAACAGTATACTACAATGAGACGAGCTGGGCTCGTACGAACCGGAAACCTTTTGAATCCTGCTGTCTGCCTTCTTTGTAGGGAAAGTGGAGACAGTCCGAGTCCCACCTCAAAAACATTGATACAGCCTTGGTCATAGGCCGTATCCTTGTTTTCCAGGTGAATCCCGCCACAGACCGGGAAGACAGCGGGATTCAAATGCCAATGGTCTGGGTTTAGTCAACATGGCTCGCTTATCCTTTAAAAAGTACCTGCAGCCGCCACTAGAGGGAGCTCAGGAGTTTACTGACAACTAGCTTGTCACTGGAGGTGTTGTCCAGTTAAAGAGGCTGATAGGATATTTTCTGCTGTCATTTTAATTGACTGAGCCTTGTAAATGAGTGGCGATCAGCGAGATCAGCGCTTGTCATCATGTAAAAAGACCCTTAGAAAGAGTACAATTCCTTTAATCCTGCATCCAAAGGTCTGGAATACCAAACGATCCCCAAATCTATATTCTTCGTGTGCCCACATTTCTTCTGAGCAATTAAAATCACTAGAGATGTAGAGTTCTTCAACACTTCAGTTCGACAAGGTTCGCCCAATTTTGACGTAAAGTTCAGATTCGTCCAAACCGAACTGTAAACTAAACGTGCGAAAACAGCTAAATGACTGCAAGCAAGAGTGACAGCCTGCTCAGCCAATCACTGGTTGCGTCACTATACCATCTTATTTACTGATTGGTTGAGCGGGCTGGAGGCGGCTGAAGACATCGGAGAGCAAGAGGAGAACACCAGCGATGACAGGTAAGCAGTGGCGAATTAAATGTACCCTGGGCCCCGGGCTGTCCACCCAACCTGGGCCCCCTTCCCCCGGTCAATCCTCCCAAACCGCCCACATTATAATCCGCTACTGCCCCCCCCACGCTGTCCCCAATAAACACTGCCTGTCTCCCCTCCCTGCTGGCCCCAATAAACATAATGTTTGGTCCCTTGCTGCAACCCCCAGTAGGCATTGTCCACCCCACCTCCACTGCCCCCAATAAACATATTGCCACTTGTTCACCCGCTGTTGCCCCCAATAAACATATTGCCACCTGGTTTCCTGCTGTTGCCCCCCCCCCCCCCCCCAGGAGAGGAGGGTGCTAGGAGAGGTCCCAGCAGCACAGAGGATGTCAGGAGAGGAGGGTGCTGATATATAGGGGAGGTCACAGCAGCACAGAGGATGTCAGGAGAGGAGGGCGCTGATCTCATAGCTGAGGTCACAGGGTCACAGCAGCACAGAGGATGTCAGGAGAGGAGGGTGCTAATCCTATAGGAGAGGTCCCAGCAGCACAGAGGATGTCAGGAGAGGAGGGTGCTGATCTATAGGGGAGGTCACAGCAGCACAGAGGATGTCAGGAGAAGAGGGTGCTGATCTATAGGGGAGGTCACAGCAGCACAGAGGATGTCAGGAGAGGAGGGTGCTGATCTATAGGATAGGTCTGAGCAGCACAGAGGATGTCAGGAGAGGAGGGCGCTGATCTTATAGCTGAGGTCACAGGGTCCCAGCAGCACAGAGGATGTCAGGAGAGGAGATGGTCCCCCTCTGCCCCCCCCTATAGATGGTCCCCCTCTTCCCTCTGCCCCCCTTATAGATGGTCCCCCTCTTCCCTCTGCCCCCCTTATAGATGGTCCCCCTCTGCCCCCCCTTATAGATGGTCCCCCTAATAGATGGTCCCGATCTCCCCCCCTTACAGATGGCCCCCGTCTGCCCCCCCATTATAGATGGTCCCCCTCTCCCCCCCCCTAAAGATGGTCCCCCTCTTCCCTCTGCCCCTCCTTATAGATGGTCCCCCTCTTCCCCCCCCTTCCCCTGTGCAGATAACACACACAAAAAAACACAAAAACAACTCACCTGCCACCCGTTCCCCCATCGAGCCACTCTCCTTCTGCAGCCTCCAGCTGATGTGCGGCTGCCAGGGGTGTCCCGTCCTATCCCCGGCAGCGCGTGCATCAGAGAGCTCCCCGTGCGCCGGAAGTCACAGCCACAGGCGCACGGGGAGCTGTCTGATGCGTGCGCTGCCGGGGATAGGACGGGACACCCCCGACAGCATCAGACAGTCAGTGGCGGATTATAATGTGGGCGGCGTGGCGGGGGGCCCCCCCAGAGCCTTGGGCGGCCGCCCAAACCACCCATATTATAATCCGCCACTGCAGGTAAGCATACCAATTTCTTTGGTATTTTAGATGTGTGGCCGCCATCTTTACAACTCATTTAGAACTTTAGCAAAGTTCGGAACAAATCTCGGTTTGGAAGAGTCGGTTCTAAAAATGACTGTACAGAAAAATTGGGTAATAGCTCTGAAACTGGGATTAGGACCCTGCGGCCCTCTAGCTGTTGAAAACCTACAATTCTCATCATGCCTAAGCTTTGGTTGTCCGGGTATGATGGTTTGGAATTGTAGGGTCCCCACCCGTGCTCTGGAGAACGCAAAGTCACACCATGGTGCCTGGATGATAAAAGACTACTCTGCCACATAAGAAGACCCCAATAGGTGGTGGGGTCCAGATTTAGTATTGGGCCCAAGAAGTTACCCCTCCACCACAAATAGACCCAATGGGCTACCATGATCCACAGACAGAACAATGCCCAGAACATCTGATCACTGGACTGTATTCTTATGCTTTCCGGTATAAAAGGACACAAGTTTATCACCCCGGGCAAAGATATGAGAGCCCCCCCCCCATCCAAAATCCACAACAGGGCCCCCACCTGACGCCCCATTAATAACACCGGTGTCTTCTTAGATTGATGCAATTGGTGCCTCTATAGCTTTGCCCCCAAGGAGATGTTCTCCCATCTTTAACAATCCTGACGCATACGAGAACTCCCTCCGGTTCTCCTCCAGACAGTGGAAGAATCCCATTCACATAGCCGTGCATTCACCTCACGCTCTCTCTCCTCCCCAGTCCCGGACCATCTGGCTGAACCTTCCCATCCCCCTACGCCGTTTATTAGACTAATGCAAATGAAAATAATAAATGAAAATAAGAATTCCTATTGACTTAAGCGTCCTTCATTTAAGTAAAAAATGATCATGTACAGTGGCGGCAACGTCCGGGGCCGAGTTTTTCGCGCTATCTTCTCGGCTGGAAGACGAGACGTTTTGTGTGCGTTACATTGTGTTGCGCTACTTTCCTATTATTATTATTTTTAGCCCCGAGCACAGTTAATGAACCAAAATTGTTTCTTTTCAAGTGTTGCAGAAGTTCTGCTAACCACGATCATTAGATGTCATGTTGGTTTAAAGATGTCAGGGAAGAAAAATCTGTTCCGATTGAACTAGCGAATAATAAAACCATTTACATTTCTTTTCATTATGAATATGGTGAATTGAAATAGTGGGTGCATTTCATTCATTACTGGGAGTCTATTTGAGCTTAATGAACCAAGAAATGGATTCAGTTGCATATTGAGCGCTGTCAATTTTTTTTTTTTTTTTTTCGCATGGGGGGGGGGATTTAGAGGGCACAAATTGGGGTTCGCTATATCATAGTATAGGAATGTGGGTTACAGCAATTATCGAACTAAAAGGGCTTGGCCGGGATTAGGAAAAACATGGCTGATTTTTGACAAAAAAAAACGACTCGTTTGACCAGATGTTGTGTGCAGTATTGCAGCTCGTTTCCATTAAAGGGGTTATCTAGCGTTAAAAAAAACATGCCCACTTTCTTTCAGAGACAGCAGCGCTCTTGTCTCCTGTTTGGGTGAGGTTTTGAAACTCAGTTCCATTGAAGTGAATGGAGCTTAAAGGAGACCTGTCACCCCCCGTGCCGTGGTGACAGGCTCCCGACCCCCCGTTACAGCCCCCTATACTCACCTGATCCCGCCGGGTCCTGCTTCCTGATCTGATCCTGGTCACGGAGATATGAGCGCCCGAAGTCCGGCACGCGCACTCACAGAAGAGTCCGACGCTCATAGAGAATGACTGGGGAGTCCGATGCTCCGTCATTCTCTATGGGCATCGGACTCTCCTGTGAGCGCGCGTTTCGGTCTTCGGGCGCTCATATCTCCGTGACCCGACCGGATCAGGAAGCGGGACCCGGCGGGATCAGATGAGCATAGGGGGCTGTAACGGGGGTCGGGAGCCTGTCACCCCGGCACAGGGGGTGACAGGTCCTCTTTAAGGGTAGCTTCACACAAAATCCCCTGCGAATCCTGGTACTGTCACTTCTATGAGGTTACATACTAAAAATTCTGCTGCGAGTATGTAACCCGGCACCTTTAACCCCCCCGCAGCATACATTACTGGCTCGGCGTGGCAGCTGCACGGCAGCACTGATTGGTTGAGCGGGACCGACGGGAGTCAGGAGCCTCACATGCAGCCACGGAGCCGAGCAGGTAATGTATGCTGCAGACTGCGAGCTGCGGGGGGTTAAAGGGGCCGGATAACATACTTGCAGCGGAATGAAAATTTTGCTGTGGGTATGTAACCTCATTGAAATGACAATACCAGGATTTGCAGCGTGAAATCCGCTGCAAATTCGGAAGCTACCCTAAAGGAGAAGTCCCAGGTGGCCTTCTTTTTTCAAAAGAGCCGGGAGAAGGCGGCTGAACATGACAACATGCACCGACCTCCCCGGCTCCAGTGCTGGGGTCAACTGTCCTCCGCTTTGGTTCCCAGTCGCTTCATGGTCTGAGCGGGGACCCGGGTCATGACATGTCAGCCTCAGCCAGTGAGTGGTTGTAGTGGGGTCCTGCCTCGGCCAATGACTAGCTAAGCAGGCCTGACACATCATAACCCGAGTCTCCGCTCAGACCAGGAAGTGACTGGGAACCAGTGCGAAGGACAGCTGACCCCTGTGCAGGAGCTGGGGAGGTTGGTGCATGTTGTTATGGAAATTACCCTCAACTAGCCATGTGGCCATTCTTCAGTGCTGAAACTAGTCACCAATAGGAGCATGTTTCGGGTGTTGTGGGCGAAACCACACAATGTCTAACAGCTGCTCGATGTGGCCACGATACCGGTAACATCGGGCAGCTATAGGTCATTGCCCGCAACATGGTCATGTCTCCCTATAGGGGTCAGAGGGAGGAAGTGGAGCACCACTTTTTGCACAGACTTCCACCACAGATAGTGAGGCCCTGCATCTGGTGAAGTCCAGGCACCATTTTGCTCTGTTGGGTGAGGCACCAGAAGAAAAAGTTTGAGAAGCCCTGGTCTAGAGGATCACAGGAAACATTATCCATAACTCTCTAATTGCTTCTCTTCTAGCCTTATTCTACTCCAGTTCAGATATTCTGGAATAAAGATGAGTCAAGTATTCCGCACGTGCCCAACTGACTCCTGCCAATTTCCCGTACAGGCTGACTGACCATACTCTGCCATATGAAGCCCGTCCATATTACAGAGCGCCGGAGCAGCCTATGAATAATATCTTGGAGAACAGGAGGAAAAATACTGTGGTTTAGAAAGGGATTAGAGCTGGCTGCGTTTCTCTGGAAATTCAGACCATGTCCTTGGTTGTGGAGACATCTTTGATCCGTAATATGATCTTGTTCAGTCTAGGAGGCTTGAAAATAAAAAAATAAAATAAAAAAAAATAACGTTTGGAAAACTCCTGCGGGTTTTCATACAAGCAATTTCCTAAAAAAAAAAAAATAATAATCTTATTTTATTGTCCAGTTTGTATTGTGTCAGCTTTATCTGTAATCCTACATGTAAGAGGTTCAAGGACCCTCAGTATCATTTTCACAGGGGTGGGCCGAATAAATAATATTGGTCTGACCCTAGCTACGTGATGTGCCGTGGATTCCTCGATTCCTTTTTTGGTTGGAATTTTTGAAGAATTATACATCGTGAAAGGTTTTAATTGTAGCCGGGCCAAGTGTAAAACCCTGACAAATTCCTCAATCTGTGTCTGGATTCCTGGATCAACTCGGGTTGGGGGCTTCCAGTGTTTCTGTGAAATGTGACATCAATCAATGTTTCACTTTACTGCCTTAAAGTGTCCCTTCCATTTGCAGGAAAAAAAAAATTAAGATGTGTCAAATATACAAAAATGTCTGAAAAGTTTTGATCGGTCGGGGCTCAGGGGCTCAGACCCCTTGCTTGAATAAGCTGGGAGAAGCGCATGGCCATAAGCTGTATCCATGTTTTCCAGGACTCCCTAGGGCTGCACCCAACTTCTTTGGCCATGGCAAACGTTCAGGTCTGGGCGTGATTGAGGTTTGCTCATCTCTAAATGTTTAGTTTTGCAAACAAGTCATGTGTTCTAAATGAAGAGAGGAGAGGTAAGCCGCTGCCAGACATCACTGGTGGCCCCTTACCTTTCCAAGATCAAAAGGAATGAGGAGCAACTCTGTACCCACAATCTGCCTTTCCAAACCGCTTGTACCGTTGGATAGCTGCTCCGCTACGGCCGCCAAATGGCTGAGCTGCCTCGTGCGGCAGCTCAGACCAGGAAGCGGCCGTGGGACGGGGGTATGGGGCGCTGCGATCCGGGCACTGGCACTGGAACCGGGGAGGTAAGTGACATTCTCCATCCATAACCACCCCAGCCATCTCTGAAAAATACGGCCGGGCCGGAGTACCCCTTTAAGCTCCATTCACTTCAATGAAACTGAGCAGCAAAACCCCGCCCAAGCTGGAGACAAGAGTGGGGCTGTCTGTTCAGACAGGAGATGAATAGGAGAAATCCTGCCTGGGTTTTTTCCTAGTGGTGAAGAGGGCGGGGAGGAGGTGGTGTAAGGGCCCTATTCCACCGGACGATCATCGTTCACATAATCGTTAACGATTAACGATCTCAAACTACCGCTATTGCGAAAGACCTGAAAACGTTCACTCATTTCCATGGAACGATAATCGTTACTTATGATCGTATTTGCGATAGTTTTTTCGTCGCTATTTCTTCGCTATTGCATTCATATCTACTCCGAACGACCAAACCACGTCTTATTCAATGCGAACGATTTGCGAACGTTTTGCGAACTAGCAACGATAAAAATAGGTCCGGGTCTTATGAAGCGATCAACGATTTCTCGTTCAGTCGTTAATCGTTAACTGCATTTCAACCGAACGATTATCGTTTAGATTCGAACAATTTAACGATAATCGTCCGGTGGAATAGGGCCCTAAGCCTAGGGCACAGTTGCTTTAAAGGGGTTATCTAGTCTTAGAAAAACATGACCACTTTCTTCCCGAGAGGGACCCACTTTTGTCTCCAGTGTGGGTGTATGTTTCGCATCTCAGTTCCATTGAAGTGAATGGAGCTTAAACCACACCTGAACCCCTTTAATATCCAACACACCTGCTTCTTCTCCCATCTGACCTCATCTGTCGCGAAAAGTCAGGAGGCCACCATTAGACATCGGGTGTCAAACCTCTGGCCCTCCAGCTGTTGCAAAACTATGATTCCCATCAGCTAAAGGCTGTTCAGGCATGATGGGGGTTGTGGTTTTGCAACAGCTGGTATACCACAAGTTTGACACCACTACCGGATTAGACAGTTGGATGGTCCCACCCATATCAGCAGGGTAGGTCAACTGTTTTCTAATGTGTATGGAAGCCTTAATAGCAGCGATTGATCTGGCCCTTTGACAAAGTTCCAGGAGCTCCGGCCAGTTGAATGCAGAGGTCCAGTAAGGCAAAACCCAGTACCTTGTTGCACCAAAACATTTGCTCCTCTCCAAAACTGTAAAATATATCCATTAGCATTCGCGAACAAATTCCTAATATTTTACAAGCCAGTATCACATTATCACATTAGAATTGTCTCCAAACTTTTTTCTTTTTTCTCTTCAAATTTTTTTGCCTCGTTTCCGAACGTCTTCAATCGGAGCGATGTGGATGCCTGCTCTGAAGACCATGACATCGCATTGACACATGAAATGGTCTGACAAGAGGACATATGTACTCCAAGAAATTGCCTCGAGACGATGAGAACGGTACATTAGCATTTGGTCAGTAAATCCGTTTAACAAGGGCTCTGTAATCCCAGCAGGTCACGTGACCAATTTTTTTTATTTATTTTTTTTATTCTCTCGATGAGACGGATTATTATTTGTATCCATTCGTTACTCCCGCTTGGCTTGAAGCACATTCGTCCTCTGCCTCGTACTCTTTTGTGTTCATTTCTCGTATAATGTTCTCGGCAAAAGACACAGAACATAAACTTTCCTCATCCCCTTCTCTCTCCATGCCGGTATAGAATATCCAAGCCCCGTTTATTAAATTTAATCTTCATTATACATCAGGCCACTGCAGTGCTGTATTCTCAGGCCAAGTCATCTATGCCGACCCAAAACCAGATGTTACCATTCCATGGCTGAGCCTGAAACGCGTCGTTTCCCAGTGTGATAAATGTGCAGTTTTCAATTTTCCTTCCCCCTGTTTAACGTTTGCATTTGAAAAACATAATAATGAAACATGTGAAGGCTGGAAAGTAAGTGACCCCCCCCCCCTCCCTTTACATTATTGCAAAGTGGGAAACTTTTCTTCACAAAGAATTTTTAAGCCATCTTGTTACAATTTTTTTTATTCCCCCCCCCCCCCTCCCTTATTTGATGTGTTCATCCAAGGATTGAAGCTCCGGCAAGAAAGACTTTTAATTCAAAAACATTTAACACTAGGTACGAGCACAGAACCAGCTTTCCTCCCCTTTGAAATAACAATGGTGGCACCCGTCATTACCGTGTGATCTTTTTGCCTGAATAATATAACTTTTTTTTTTTTTTTTTTTTTCAAAATCTGATTTTTTTTTTTACTGTTTTTTCCCCTCTTTTTAACTTTGATGAGAAACTGAAAATACCCATAATTTTGCTATTATACAAAACAGTATAAAATATTCAGTTATTGACAATGGAGCACAGCTAGACTGCAAACCATAGCATTTACTTGTCACCTAGTGCGTCTGAAGATTCCTTTTTTAAATGTGCATCTACTTAGTCAGGAATATAGAAGAAGCCTTTGAAATTTTCAATGAAGTGACAAGTGAGTGGCTTTGTGGTGTCTTTTTGTCCTTTTTTCCCCTGTATTGTACAGAAAAAGACATCCAAACAACATCAGTGGGGAAGGTGTAAATGATCTTGCAAAGTTTTTGAAAACTGTTCGGCGGCTGATCATTTCGGCGAAGATTACAAGTATAGCCAGAGGTGCGGGATTTAAAAAGGATAGCTGATATATGAAGAAGGAACAAATTATTTTTGGAACTGGGACAAGATATATAGAACCAGAGACAATGAGTAGTTTGGGTTAAGAGCTGAGAAGGTCAAAGACCTGGCCCATGATTTGTCTCTGTCTCCATATATCTCAGAGGTCCTTACTAGGGGACTCGCGGACTTGTCAAACTGTTCAAGCTCGGAAACGTTCTTCAAACATGATCAATCAGCATTTGATGTCCCCTGGCCGCCGAAGTTGGGTGCCACCCTAGAGCTGCCAGAAAAGCTTGGATACAGCCTACGGCCTATGGTTGTATCCATGTTTTTCATGACTTCCTAGGATCGTTTTCAACCTCTACAGTCGCCCAAGTCGAATGCAGAGAGTTTGAAGAATTTTGCCTAACCCAAATAGTTCGGCTTCTTCGTTCAATACTACTGATCAGCACTTTGTATAGGCCTTTATCGGGTGCCATTTGTCTCACCGGTAGCGGTACCGGTAGTTGTGAGGATGCCCTCATATAAAGGATCTGTATACCTGACTGATGCCCTTTAAGTTTTACACTTTAAAAAAGTTCAAGAGTATGCAGTTGTTACATAGAGGCACCATGTAGTTGGAGTATATGTACCCTCTAGATTACCGGTGGTGGCATTTTTTTTATTTTTAATGGAAGCTTACTAACTGTTTTTTAAAGTGTTACCCCAAATACATTGGATTTCCCCCCCAAAGGTATACTCTTTAAGAGGACGTCTACGACACCATTTTGTACGACAATTGGTGAAACCACTGGGATGACGCGATGGACCCTTTAGTCCCTTTTTTCACTGTTGGTCTCTCCTCAAGCTTTTTTATTTTATGAGAAGAACTTTATAGTCATTGCTGTCCTATTATAAAGTTGCTTTTCAAAATAAAGGGTATGCTCGCCTGTCTGCGCTTCCCCTGTGTGTCCTCCAACGAGTCTCCGGAGTCGCCACCCTCCAGCCCAATCCCTGGCCCCAGAGCCCTTGTTAGGGACCTAATGACTAAGCCACAGTCTATTTCTATGAGAGAGACTTCTCTGATAATGCAGTGCTTAACCCAAAGGAAGGGTAACCGTCCTCTAGGGACCACCTTGTCCATAACAGGGATCCTTTGATACAATTCAGGACAGTTACCAGAGTCCAGGAACTGATCCTCAGTAAGACAAAGAGCAGCAAGCTGAAGTATCTTACTGGTTTTGCATGGTTATCCTGGGAGGTATTAGGAAGTCTGCTGCGCTCAGTGTTGAAGGCCTGGGGCTCGTAAGTACACTACTACATTTTAAAAGGCCTCCAGGTCGGTCCCCATATCTACTTCTGGCTCAAGTCACACTTCTACCTTTCGCTACTATCTGTCTAGTCACCTGCACCACACCTAGTGCTAACCCTTCAAGCGCAGTGCCCGTGTGTCTGGGGGTGGGTATCACCACTCCTGGCCACCGTGCCAAGTGCCCAAGAATAGACACCAGTCCCCACCAGCTGTATAACATCCTCCGCAACCTGGGCCACCGCATCTGGTTCTAGCGATCAGTGGGGGCCTGAGCACCCAGATTCTGACCAATTAATATTTTTGAGATGTCTCTAGGACACGCCTAAAGTTTTTTAATGACAGTGACCGCCATCCTTATTTTCTGCTATGGTTGGTGCAATATAGGAAAACCATAACACTCTGCAGCACTAGGTCCAATGGTGCAGTACCAATGCGGCTGCCTTCGCATGATGCAAACTGAGATTTCCCATTACTGTTTTGCAGCTGTTCTTGAAGTGATGCAATAATCCGGTCCCGTGTGAATACGCCTCTAGACATCGGTCTCAGGACCATATAGCGAGCCGCAGGTTTCAGTGCCAGCCTCTTGGAAGGAACCTGCACACACTATGGTTAACGTGAGCAGAACCCGGGGTGTTACTTCAAGAAACAAAACTTCTGCAAAACCACAAAGAGCTCCGATGTCTCGGGCTGCGGAGTTCACACCCTGTACAAAGCCACAAAAGGACCTTTTATAGCAGACGGTTAAGCTAATGGCTGAAGTACGCGCCATTATAAGGAAGTAAACACGCAAGAACGGCAGAATGTGTGTCACACCTGGAGATCGTAAACTCCGCTCCCTTATCTCTCTGCTGCCCTCACATTATTGAGACGGTGTACACCATGTGTATATATATATATCTCCTGCATACAGCTTTAACAGCCCAGAGATTTACTTGTAGAGCCTGGACAATTACCATTATTACAGGTTATTATACTGCAATAAAGCTTGTACTGTGAATTACCTTCCTCATTGCCCCTTCATGTACATTGAGCTGTTCTGTATGGACAGGCGGGGCCACTCATTGCTGTGTAATACCGCCATATGGGCCACAAGCATGTCACCCACCCCTGGTCATTTGTCATAAACAGGGTCCGATGGAGGTCTAAGGTGGGGACCTTCATTTTTCATTTAAATTTTTTTTGAAAGTAGAGGATTGAAGATGAATAGTGCCATATGGTGACGAAATATCAGTGCCATACAATGCTCACATAACAGTGCCATACAGTGTTCACATAACAGTGCCATACAGTGCTCAAATAGTAGTACTGTACAATGCTTGCAACAGTGTCATACAGTCACCAAATAACAGTGCCGTGCAGTGCTCACATAATCCGTACAGTCACTAACTAACAATGCCATATACCAGTGCCATACAGTGCTAAAATAATAGTGCCATACAATGCTTGCATAACAGTGCTGTACAGACACCAAATAACAATTCCATATAGTGCTCACATAACAGTGCAGTACAGTCACCAGCTAACAATGCCATATACCAGTGCCATACAGTGCTCAAATAATAGTGTTGTACAATGCTTGAAAAAGTGTCATACAGTCACCAAATAACAGTGCAGTGCAGGTGCAGTGCTCACATAACAGTGCCGTACAGTCAACAAACAACAGCCGTTGAGTCTCCAACTAACAATGCCATATACCAGTGCCATACAGTGCTCAAATAATAGTTCTGTACAATGCTTGCAACAGTGTCATACAGTCACCAAATAACAGTGCCGTGCAGTGCTCACATAACAGTGCCGTACAGTCACCAACTAACAATGCCATATACCAGTGCCATACAGTGCTCAAATAATAGTGCTGTACAATGCTCGCATAACAGTGCTGTACAGTCACCAAATAACAGTGCCGTGCAGATACCAAATCACAATTCCATATAGTGCTCATATAACAGTGCTGTACAGTCACCAAACAGCAGTGCGGTGCAGTGCTCACATAACAATGCCATACAGTCACCAAATAATTCCATACAGTGCTTAAATAATAGTGCCATACAGTGCTCAGATATCGGTGCCGTACAGTGTTCAAATAAAGCTAAAAAACAATTAAATACAGTGCCATACACCAAATAATAGTGCCCACATTTACATAACAATGGTGCCATGCATTTACACAACAATAATGCCCGCATTTACATAACAATAGCGCCATGCATTGACAAAATGTCAGTTCACTTATTAAATAACAGTGCCATACTGTCACCAAATAGCAGCATCATACACATAACAGTGCCATAGGGTGAACAAATTATAGTGCCATTCAGTGCCCGCATATAACATATTATACCAAATAGCCATGCCACATATAGACCAAAGAACAATGTGACACAATAATCAAATAACAGGGCCAGATAGTGATCAAAATCCAGCAGAACTCTATGGGGGAGATTTATCAAACATGGTGTCAAGTGAAACTGGCTCAGTTGCCCCTAGCAACCAATCAGATTCCACCTTTCATTTTCCAAAGAGTCTGTGAGGAATGAAAGCTGGGATCTGATTGGTTGCTAGGGGCAACTGAGCCAGTTTCACTTTACACCATGTTTGATAAATCTCCCCCTATGTTCCTGTAGCAGTGCCGTACAGTGACCCCATTGTACTGGAATATAACAGTGTCGTATGGTGACCAAATAATAATACCATACAGTGACCATACAGTGTCATACTGAGTCCAGATAACAGCAATATCTGCTACCCGCAGTATTAGGGGCCATATATGATGGTACTGATAAAGTCTGCTCCCCCCCTCCACCCCCATGACATCTATATGTTAGTATCAGTTACTGCTAGAAGAGCTCAGAGGTAGCCCAGTCAGGAACGTTCTGGCCCCACGCAGATCTAGAACCTTCGATCCTGATGCACTGATCCCCGTCCGGCTACAGACCCCGGACGTGGCTCCATGGCAGAACAATAAGACATAACTCCTCGCTTTGCTGTAAGCGGGAGCTCAGCCATCCGGGAGGCGCGGATAATCGCCGTTTGGTTGCGGTGATTTTAGTGAAGTTTTTCCAGCTTTGAGCAACATTAGTAAATAATCCTAATAGACCATTATGAGAGCAGAAAATGTCCTTTCCAGCAGAGCGCCCGCCGCACGCACCTGTGTCAGATAAACATATCCGGGCGTCCTGCCGGCTCTGCGCAGGTAAAAATAGTCCAATCCCGAGCCGTGCAATCTTATTATAGGAGGAGAGGAACACAGGCTGCTAGTATTGCTATAGGGGGAAACCGGGAGATGGTCTGTGAGAGAGCAGAACTATAACTAGAACTATAAAAATATTTTTCTTTCAAATTAACTGGTGTCAGAAACTTATATAGATTTGTAATTTACTTCTATTTGAAAATCTCCAGTCTTTCTGTACTTATCAGCTGCTGTATGTCCTGCAGGAAGTGGTGTATTCTTTCCAGTCTGACACAGTGCTCTCTGCTGCCACCTCTGTCCATGACAGGAACTGTCCAGAGCAGTAGCAAATCCCCATAGAAAACCTCTCCTGCTCTGGACAGTTCCTGACATGCCGAGAGCACCGTGTTTCTGACTGAAGAGAATACACCACTTCCTGCAGGACATACAGCAGCTGATAAGTACTGGAATACTGGAGATTTTTAAAAATAAGTAAATTACCCCAGCACTTTCTTCCAGTCCAGCACTGGCTATAGATTAGCTGTGGCCATATAATACAGCATCGGTAAGTTTCCTGTACATCTCTGCATTCTTGTACAAAGGTAGAAGACGACTTTTATGTGTCCAGGTGCAGGAACACTTTCCCTTGTCACATGGGCGCCATTTCCTGGTAATGACGGGTTCTGGTAACCACCCGCGCTGCAGACGGCATAATGTTATCTGTGCACGAATCATAAAACAATAAAGCAATAACCTAGAAAGCTCAAGTGTTATCCTGTATATTACTGCCGGTCTGTGCCAAGAAAGGGCGACTTCTAATAACAATTCTACAGATTCATTCTATTATCTATCTATCTATCTATCTATCTATCTATCTATCTATCTATCATCTATCTATCTATCTATCTATCTATCTATCTATCTATCTATCTATCTATCTATCTCCTATCTATCTCCTATCTATCTATCTGTCTATCTATCTCCTATCTATCTATCTATCTATCTATCTATCTATCTATCTATCTATCTATCTCCTATCTATCTATCTATCTATCTATCTATCTATCTATCTATCTATTATCTATCTATCTATCTATCTATCTATCTATCTATCTAGCAGAAGAAAGTCCGCGGCACACCAAGTAACGGTGAAGTAACTGTGGTTTATTAATTAAGTGCAGCTATCCATAGACGCAACGTTTCGGTGGTATCTCGCCACCATTTTCAAGCGTATTAAGTGAAACATCATTCAAGCATATATAGCACAGCAAACAACATGATTCGTGTACGATAATTCATTACAAAAAACACATGTGTTAATACCAATACGATTGTTTTTAACACATGTGTTTTTTGTAATGAATTATCGTACACGAATCATGTTGTTTGCTGTGCTATATATGCTTGAATGATGTTTCACTTAATACGCTTGAAAATGGTGGCGAGATACCACCGAAACGTTGCGTCTATGGATTGCTGCACTTAATTAATAAACCACAGTTACTTCACCGTTACTTGGTGTGCCGCGGACTTTCTTCTGCTATATTCATGGGTCTGAAGTCAGGACCTGGGCTCACTGGCACCCGCAATCTACACCAGCAGTGCTGCTCATATCTATCTATCTATCTATCTATCTATCTATCTATCTATCTATATATATATATAGAGAAAATCCGCGGCACACCGAAGTCGTGAAGGTTTGTAGTTTATTCAAATCATAAGTGCAGCAATCCAACAGACGCAACGTTTCGGTGATCGCTTATCACCATTTTCAAGCGCTTGAAAATGGTGATAAGCGATCACCGAAACGTTGCGTCTGTTGGATTGCTGCACTTATGATTTGAATAAACTACAAACCTTCACGACTTCGGTGTGCCGCGGATTTTCTCTATATATTTATACAAACGGTCTGAAGTCAGGACCTGGACCGCTGGCACCCATATCTACGCTGCTGTGCCGCTCATTTTTCTTTACATATCTATCTATCTATCTATCTATCTATCTATCTATCTATCTATCTATCTATC
Source organism: Dendropsophus ebraccatus (assembly GCF_027789765.1). Taxonomy (NCBI): domain Eukaryota; kingdom Metazoa; phylum Chordata; class Amphibia; order Anura; family Hylidae; genus Dendropsophus; species Dendropsophus ebraccatus. Next base: position 69,947,027 of record NC_091466.1, on the reverse strand, counting down.
TATCTATCTATCTATCTATCCATTTAGATCACCAGTTGAATGACATTGAATCTCCGCCCCCAGGAACGCCCTTCAGAATTCCAGGAATGGCCTAGAATATCCCTTTTTTCATAAACTCTACCCCCTTTCTTTGGATCAACCCAGTAAAACCTGGACAGTTAACATATATGGAGGACGAGAGGACAGATGAAGTGAAGGGGTTTGTTGTCTGTAACCATGGATACGCATAGTTCCGCATAGCTGCTGTATACAACAAAATAAAAAATATCCAACTAATCAATACTATGTGCCAGCTATGTGTCCCTTTTGTTACTGCAGATGCAATGGGGTGTATGTACTCTTTTAGCCTCTGTCCGCAGGTCCTAGGAATAGACCATTGAGGTGAGATGGCTGCTGCCTAGGCCTCAGTCTCTGACCCAGTACCAAACCATTAGGTGACCTGGTAAACCAGTACTGGTATCTGCTCAGTGCCATATTACCAGCGATGGTACCACCACAGTGCTCAGGATACTGTATATAATAGATTCTGCTACGGCTCATAGTGAAATCACAGCAATGTCTTCCTCCTTAGGCGGCTACACAAACACCATCACCATCGCGGCCTGGCAGCCAGTCAACTTATTTTTCATTCTTGCTGCCAAGGAATGATTGAATAACCTCCCATTGTTATAATGTTATTATAAGAGTAATGTGAACCAATAAATCTGTTATCTCATCAAAGGATCATAAACGTCTACCGTGCCATGATGTCACCGCGTCATGTGACCACATGGATGGCTCAATGGAAGTCCCCTATGGTTGGTTTATCTAGTCCATGTATCTTGCAGGATATAACATGGCATTGTTACTGCAGGGTATACACATATATATAATAATCCTAATCTATATTCTATACTAGAGGGGTGGAGGTGGCAGGACATTAAGAAGCCCTAAAGGTCAAGAAATTCACATGGTGATGGAGCCTACATGACCTTATGTTTCTAGGTAAATGTCCTATGTCCTTTTGTACCGAGCAAAGATGGACCCTCAGCCTCATTCTGTATAGATAGAAGATGGACCCTCAGCATCATTCTGTATAGATGTAGGATGGACCCTCAGCATCATTCTGTATAGATAGAAGAGGGACCCTCAGCGTCATCCTGTATAGATGTAGGATGGACCCTCAGCATCATTCTGTATAGATGTAGGATGGACCCTCAGCATCATTCTGTATAGATGTAGGATGGACCCTCAGCATCATTCTGTATAGATGTAGGATGGACCCTCAGCACCATTCTGTATAGATGTAGGATGGACCCTCAGCATCATTCTGTATAGATGGAAGATGGACCCTCAGCATCATTCTGTATAGATGGAAGATGGATCCTCAGCATCATTCTGTATAGATGTAGGATGGACCCTCAGCATCATTCTGTATAGATGTAGGATGGACCCTCAGCATCATTCTGTATAGATGTACGATGGACCCTCAGCATCATTCTGTATAGATGGAAGATGGACCCTCAGCACCATTCTGTATAGATGTAGGATGGACCCTCAGCACCATTCTGTATAGATGTAGGATGGACCCTCAGCATCATTCTGTATAGATGTAGGATGGACCCTCAGCATCATTCTGTATAGATGTTGGATGGAGCCTCAGCATCATTCTGTATAGATGTTGGATGGGTCCTCAGCATCATTCTGTATAGATGTAGGATGGACCCCCAGCATCATTCAGTATAGATGTAGGATGTACCCTCGGCATCATTCTGTATAGATGTAGGATGGACCCTCAGCATCATTCAGTATAGATGTAGGATGGACCCTCAGCATCATTCTGTATAGATGTAGGATGGACCCTCAGCATCATTCTGTATAGATGTAGGATGGACCCTCAGCACCATTCTGTATAGATGTAGGATGGACCCTCAGCATCATTCTGTATAGATGTAGGATGGACCCTCAGCATCATTCTGTATAGATATAGGATGGACCCCCAGCATCATTCTGTATAGATATAGGATGGACCCCCAGCATCATTCTGTATAGATGTAGGATGGACCCCCAGCATCATTCTGTATAGATGTTGGATGGGTCCTCAGCATCATTCAGTATAGATGTAGGATGGACCCTCAGCATCATTCTGTATAGATGTAGGATGGACCCTCAGCATCATTCAGTATAGATGTAGGATGGACCCTCAGCATCATTCTGTATAGATGTAGGATGGACCCTCAGCATCATTCTGTATAGATGTTGGATGGGTCCGCAGCATCATTCTGTATAGATGTAGGATGGACCCTCAGCATCGTTCTGTATAGTTGTAACATGGACCCTCAGCATCATTCTGTATAGATGTAGGATGGACCCTCAGCATCATTCTGTATAGATGTTGGATGGGTCCGCAGCATCATTCTGTATAGATGTAGGATGGACCCTCAGCATCATTCTGTATAGATCTAGGATGGACCCTCAGCCTCATTCTGTATTGATGTAGGATGGACCCTCAGCGTCATCCTGTATAGATGTAGGATGGACCCTCAGCACCATTCTGTATAGATGTAGGATGGACCCTCAGCATCATTCTGTATAGATGTAGGATGGACCCTCAGCATCATTCTGTATAGATGTAGGATGGACCCTCAGCATCATTCTGTATAGATGTAGGATGGACCCTCAGCATCATTCTGTATAGATGTAGGATGGCTCCCCAGCATCATCCTGTATAGATGTAGGATGGACCCTCAGCACCATTCTGTATACATGAGGTCTACTTTAGTCTCATTCAGCACTTGGCATAATGGCCGCCCCCACTTGCTCCCTTCTCCTCTAGACAGTTGTATCCATCAGTAATATCCTCGCTGATGGTTTCCTCCATCATAAAAAAAGAATCGCCCCCATCTACAATGACTAACAATATTCAAGAACAAATCTCTACTATTTCTATCCTACACACACTTTACAATAATTTACAATGGCGCCACATGGTCCAAAAGTTGAAGTTTCCCTTTAATTGCCCCAAATAGGCCTCAATAGGGACAATAAGGTGGGTCATTGTTCTTGTCAGGCTGAACATAATATTATAAGGAGAGAACAGCGCCGGCCTCCTCTGGCACACAATACCTGCAATATATTCTGGTTTAATCATGCATATATTTTGTATTCCAGTGGCCAGAATGAAGCTGTAGGAGATAATGTATTCTGAGGCAGACCAACTGCGGTTCGTGAAGGGGGAAAAAAGAGAAGAGAGAGATTTGCTTGAGTAACTGTAATAATTGGAAAATTATTTTGATAGCCTGAAACAATCTAATATATTACAGAATTTTATTAAAATAATATCAAATCAAATTAACTGCAATTCCATAATGAATTAGGTAACAAGGTAGGCAGATATTAATCGGTCTTGGCTTGCAGGCAGGGGAGTCAGGAATGTATTAGCTGATGTGGCGTGCGAGAGCAAGACAACAGAATCAGTATCACAGGCTGCAGCGAAACCCTTGAGAGGAGAAAAAAAAAAAAAAAACATCTTTAACCGTTACGATTTTTTTTTTAAACTTTTACTTTATAATCCGTATTGAAACATTTGTATTTCTTTTATGTCGGGTCTTAGGATTCTTTTTTTCCGAATTTTAATTGCTTTGTGATTTAGTACTTAGCGTTCTGAGGTTCACAAATTAGCAACTGATACAGAATTTTTTTTAGTTTTTTTTTTTTTAATTCGTGTTGTATGGGTCGGAAACAAGAAGATTATTTGTGATAGAAATGATGAGATGTAGGGAAATGTTTCAATGCCTTCTTAGGGGTCCTGTGGGGGTCTAAAGGAAAGCTGTCCCCTGAGAGCGGTGCCGAATCCACCCTACCCTTAAACAGAGTGCCCGATACTTACCCCTCCTGCCGATTCCGCTCTGGATGCCGGTCCCAGCACTGGAAAATTGCCGCCACCCCTCTTTGTACTCATTAGGCTAATGAGCAGAGATGAGTCCATCGGAGTCCATAGGAAATTACTGCGCTTCATTCAGGAGTAGGATGGGTCCGACTCTGCTTTCTCAGGTTCCCTTTAAAGGAAACTGGTGGGATCTAGAAATGATAAAAAGGGCAGCTGGCAGATGAAGCCTGGGGTAGGTTATGTTCTGTTATTATGGGGTCGTGTTAGGTTGACCTTTGGGAAATGTGAACCTAAGCATGGTTGCCATCTCTATTAGTAAGGGAAGGGTGTATAGGCCCATAGGTTAGAATGGGAGGAAAAAAGGATGAAACATCCTTGTTGGTAGTAGGCAAGAATGTATATGACACAGAGACAGACCAAGGGCCCTATTACACAAAACAATAATTGACCGTACTTGGACGATTACCGACTGCTGCGGCTGATCATTTGGTGTAATAGCTCATGGTAAAAGACCACGATCACGATAGTGGAGGTTTGCTGCACATTTCTCTGTGTAATGCGGTGGAAGAAGACCACTGCTGACTCCAATGGGCGACTCAGAGGATCTAAGGATCCCCCTGGCAAACCCCCCCACCCACTCGTTGTCTTTGCATGTAAGGAGGAAGCAAGTGCTGATTTGATGGGTCACAGCTGCACGGACATCACTAATAACATATATATACAGCCCCTTCTGAACGATTGTCGAGCCGTGTATAGGCTTGGTAACCAAGCATTGATCTAGCAGATTGGCCCTTGCTTACTTGGAAATGTTATCTTACATAGCCCTATGTGGACATAGCCCAAGAAGTCCCACTTCCTTTCCTATTACTCCTGGCTAGTTCAAGAGTAATGATAGGGGTGTTGAATGGAGAAGAAACTCCAGCCCTTCCCGACTTGGCTGTCATAATTCTGATCAATCAATCAGAGTGTCAGGAACAGTCACACTAAACACACAGAGACAGTGAGCCCTAAACTCAGCCCCGCTTACTGTCCCTACCTACTTGCCACAATCTGCCCTAAAATGGCAGCGAGCAACTTGGCGACGGTCCCTGGCCTGGATAGGTGAAACAAAAGACAAGACAAGACGAACAAAACATAATAAGAATGGTCAGCAATCCGGGTCACAACAGTCTGGCAACAAAGGTACAAAATCAGGATCCAAAAGCGTAGTCGAATAACAGGCAATTTGGTCGGGGGCAGGCAGCAAACAAGCGAGGTCAAAAGATATAAAGCAGAAATCGGGAGAAGCAAAGAAACAGAACCACAAGCAGGCAGAGACTAAGTCAATAACTGGCAAGGCACAGACAGAAACAGGGACCTTAAATAGGAGACCAGGAACCCAGTCCAGAAGGTGATAGGAGGGACCAGCTGTCAATCACTGAGGCAAAGGCAGGTTAACTGTTACATGACCAGAAGAAACTTAGCAAAACAGACACGGGTGGGGCAGGGAAACAATTAGCAGAACAGAAGGCATACGACACAGTTCAGACAGGGTACAAACAAAGTCAAACAAAACACAGGATAAATTAAAGATTATGGCCAAAATCGCAGTCTCGGTCGTACCTTATGCACCGAGGACTGCGCCAAAGTTGCATTCATGACACAGAGACTTTTGCTATGGAGCCCATTTTTTCTATATATGCCCCTGGATTGGAGTAGGAGGAGTTATCCACCTTTACATATTCCCTGAAAAATTCCATCTTTATAAGCAACATTACGAATTGAAGGTGTCCTCTAAGGGGCCCTTGGGCATGACTGCAACCTCTATACCCTCTCCAGTTATGACTGTTCTCCAGTCAATGTTCCCTCTTATGTTCCAACTAGAGATGAGTGAACTTCAGATCGGCTTTTGAATCCTGCAGCCTGGAAAGGGTATATGCAGCCCGAGGATGCCTGGAACACAGGCTGTATCCATGTTTTCCAGGCAGTTCTTGGGCTGCATCTACTTTCTCCAGGCAGCAGGATTCAAATGCCGATCTGCAAGTTCATTCATCTCTAGCTCCAACCACAGTGGTCTTGTAAGTAAGGATGGTCCGAACCTGCCGAGGTTTGGATTTGTACGAACCCGAACTCTCGGCAATGATTCCTGCTGTCTGCCCGCTCCGTGGAGAGGGTGGATACAGTGGGAGGACAGCCTGGAAAACTGGGATACAGCCATAGCCATAGGCTGTATCTCAGTTTTCCAGGCGGTCCTCCCGCTGTATCCACCCGCTGCACGGAGCGGCCAAACAGCGGGAATCTGAAGCCAAGCGTTCGGGCAGGTTCAGACCATCCTTACTTGTAAGTGATCTTGTAGGGCATCTAGAGCACATATCCTTAACTCTATCTGCCCATTAAAAGACTTTATATACCCCAAGCCACTGTAGACTTGCAGACTATGTAACATTGCAGTCTCCCCTGGGCAGGTGGTTCGGTCACGTCATTGCTCTACCAACACCGGTCGAACTGAAAATTAGAGCCGCTCCGCAAGTCATGGGGCTGAGGTTAGGTGAGTATTGAGTTTTTACAATTTTTATGGTGCACAAAATGGGATCACAATTATCGTGCAGAGAAAACAAGGGGGAACGCAAAGTATAAAGTGCCTAGGTATTGTGATTTATGTACTTTTTGGGGCACAACAGATTATTATTATGTATTTGTGGTGACACAGAGGGGGGTAACGGGGAACTATTTTTGGTTGGGACACAAAGGTAATATTATTAGTGGGGAGGACACAGAGGAGCTATGTTCACACTCTTTAAAATAAAGGTAAAATACAGCCCTATTTTCAGTATTATAACACACTCCATTGAAGTCAATGGGAAGTTGGCAGTGCTCACACTGTATAGAATAACAGACGTCATTTTTTTCATCTGTTCACACATTTTTATTTTACTGTGTAGTTGTCAGAAACATACCTGACTGGGATCCAGCGGCGCTCTTAGGTCCCAGGACGCGGCGCCGCCTCCCAGGTGACGTCACGGAGACCCGACGGCATCCCTGGTAACCAGGCTCCTTTCATTGCGGCCGCACAGCTGAACAGTGTTTGTGCTCAGGTTGAGTGGCAGATGCTGCTGCCACCCAGCCTGCAGCACTACATGTGTTTGGAATCAGGACTCAGGAGTCTGGACCAATTGTGTTCTGGTCCGGTATTTAAAGTGCCAGCGGTCAGTTCCTGATCGCTGGCAATTAGGTTTCATACCCTGATTCCAGCTCCCCTGTCCATTCCTGCAATCCCTGTTCCTAATCCCTCAGTATGTCTGACTCGTTACCTGACCTCCCGCTTGACCTTGCTTGACTATCCTACATTGTGTTTGTCTGTCCGTCTTGTTCATTGTTAAACTTATTAAGTGTAGGGTCTGTCTTCGTGGTTGTCCGCGGCTGCCTAGGGACAGTGGGTGGGCTCAGCCTTAGGGTCCACTGTCTCGTCTTGTCTCTACCTCCCAGTCCTGACAGTAGGGGCTATTATTGTGGGGATCACAAGGGGAAGTCATTATTGTTTGGGGCAACTATCACCTCTTGGGGCTACAGGAGACTAGTATAACTTTTCTTAGGCAGAAAAGCTGCAAGGGGCGATGATTATGGGGTTTGAGCATTGGGGGTAGCAGCATAAAGGTGACTTTTTGCATAGATTAATCAAAAGAAGATGTCATGGCCGTCTGGGCCTGATTAGGAAACATGAAGAACAAGTGAATGACACCAGGATTTAATTGCAATGTATTTATTGATTTTTAACTGTATAGCAGTGGTAACTGATCACTATTTGGCAACTGCATTACTTTTACGGTCCTATCATATATACAGTTGATCTAGTGAATGTACTTTTTCTCAGTGCCTGTATAATGCTACCTACAGTGACCCCACAGGTACAAGCAGGGCCGGCGTCAGCACACGGCTTACCTGGGCAAGTGCCGGGGCCCACAGCACCTCTATGTACATGTATGTTGAATGCTGGTACAGAACATAATATTATGGCCACCTATCTATACACCTCCATTTGTAGGTTTGTTGAATATTAAAAAGCAGCTTTCCCTCTCTCTGTGGGGTGTTATTATCTGGATCTTTAAACCTTAATGTGCTCCAAACTCTTGTTTCCACTCGAGGGGCTTTTGTCTTTCATACTGGCAGCGGGTTTAGCCAAATAACCACAGAGAAATCATTTGTACAAGACTTTTTATGGAGACAAAAATAAACTTTCTGCTCATCCCTGGTGGTATAATTAGCACTATGAACAATAATTATAACACTAAACAATCCGAACAAGTAGACCATTATGTTCTGGTTTATTGTCTTTGTCACATTGTGTTGTTATTAAATCATAAATTAAATTACATTGGTAAAGGAGAGAGAAAAAAAAAGAGGAAAATTTTATAAAAACCGGGAGTGGGGGGCTGGTCATGGGGATTCATCTGCTAAATAGCGTCTGTCGGGTTTTGTTTGCTGGATCCTTGAAATCTGGTAGGATTGCAAATATAATAAAGAGCTTTAGAGGTTGTATGATCAAGATGTGGCCACATGGACCTAGAGATCAATACTTCACAAATTGTAGTGAGCTGAGACCTCTGTTACATAAAATGTGCTGTTATATACACTCACCGGCCACTTTATTAGGTACACCTGTCCAACTGCACGTTACCACTTAATTTCTAATCAGCCAAACTGTAACGCCTGGAGTAGTGGATCCACTGGACCGTCACCAGCGATGGCACTAACCTGACCAGGGAGCGGAGTCTAAGGGGCCGCTGGTTTTCACCAGAGCCCGCCGCAAGGCGGGATGGACTTGCTGCGGCAGGCGACCCCCAGGTCGCTACCCCTGGCTTGGTTGCTGGTGACGGCAGGCGAGGCGTGGCAGGAGCAGTAGGCAGGAGATGGTATTGGCAGAGGTCTATAGGCGTGACCGCAGGTGACAGGCTGAACACAGGAACTAAAGTGAAACGGGGAAGCAGGAACCAGGAACAAGGAGTAGGGACCAGGTAGCGGACAGGAATCAGGGACAAGGACTAGGGAGCAGGCAGCGGACAGGAATCAGGAACAACAGGGAGCTGGGCCAAACGCTATGGGAAGCAAGTAGAGGCTCCAACACCTGTAGTGGGGCAGGGCTGGAATTTATAGGGAGTGATTGTGTGCAAGACCAATTAGGAGCGCACTGCCCCTTTAAATCTGAGACAGCCGGCGCGCGCGCGCCCTAGGAGGCGGGGACGCGCGCGCCGGCCGGCACAGCGACGGACAGGAGTGTGGAGAGGTGAGGCGCCCCCCCGGGGCCGAAGTAACAGCAGCGCCGGGTCCCTGCCTATGGACACCGGCTGCTGCATGGGGAAGAGAGGAGTCGCGGCGGCGGCCCGGAGCACGGGACGCCGCTGCGGCCGTGACAGTACCCCCCCCCTTTGGCCTCCCCCTCTTTCTGGCCTGTAGGAACCTCTTGATGAGATCTTGGTCCAGGATGTTAGCCTCGGGTTCCCAGGACCTCTCCTCCGGACCAAATCCTTTCCAGTCCACCAGGAAGAACCGTCTCCCTCTGACAGTTTTCATGGCCAGAATGTCTTTGACAATGTAGACGTCGTCAGAGACGGCTTGTGGAGCAGAGAGCGAAGACTTATCGGAGAACCGGTTGAGGACCACTGGCTTTAAGAGGGAGACATGGAAGGCGTTCGGAATCCGCATCGTAGGGGGTAGGCAGAGTTTGTAGGTAACAGGGTTGAGGCGTTTTAGCACCGAGAAAGGACCGAGGAATCGAGGACCCAACTTGTAGCTGGGAATCTTGAGTCGGACATATTTGGCCGAGAGCCAGACTTTGTCACCAGGGAGAAAATTCATGGCGGGTCTTCTTCTCTTATCCGCCTGGTCCTTCATGCGGTCAGATGCCTTGAGCAGAGATTGTCGAGTCTGTTCCCAGATTGACTGCAGGTCAGATAACAACTCCTCCACGGCTGGGACTTCAGAGGATGGAGAGAGAGGCAGAGGAGGGCGAGGATGACGTCCATAGACCACATAGAAGGGTGACTTGCCTGTGTAGCTCGAGTCCAGATGATTGTAGGAGAACTCCGCCCATGGAAGCAGACTGGACCAGTTGTCCTGGCGAGCGGAGACGAAATGTCGAAGATAACTGCCAAGGACCTGATTGACCCTCTCCACTTGCCCATTGGTCTGGGGATGATAGGTCGAAGAGAAGTCCAGCTTCACTTGGAGTTGAGAGCAGAGAGCACGCCAGAATCTGGAGACAAATTGTGAGCCTCTGTCAGACACTATATGAAGAGGAAGACCATGGAGGCGGAAGATATGCTGAAAGAACAGCTGGGCCAGGCGAGGAGCTGATGGTAATCCAGGAAGAGCCACGAAGTGGGACATCTTGGAAAAGCGGTCAGTAACAACCCAAATGACCGTGTCACCCGCAGATGGAGGTAAGTCTGTGACAAAGTCCATGCCTATATGGCACCAGGGGCGGTCTGGGACTGGCAAGGGCTGAAGTAGGCCGGCAGGTTTTTGATGGGAGGACTTGTTTCTGGCACAGATGGTACAGGACGCCACGAAGTCCTTGACATCTTGGAGTAGGCTAGGCCACCAGTAGTGGCGGGAGATCAGTTGCCCGGTCTTTAGAGCTCCCGGATGCCCGGCCACCATAGAGGAATGACCCCATTTCAAGATGCGTTTACGGAGTGCGGGGCGCACATAAGTCTTACCGGGAGGCAATCTCTGCAGAGTAGAAGTGGCAACTGGTACTAGGCGATCGGGAGGAATTATGTGACGAGGAGATTCCTCTTGCCCCACGACATCGGATGCTCGGGATAACGCATCGGCCTTTATATTCTTCTCGGCTGGACGGAAATGAATGGTGAAGTTGAACCGAGAGAAGAAGAGGGACCACCTGGCCTGCCGGGGATTGAGGCGTTGAGCCGATTGGAGGTAGAGGAGGTTCTTGTGGTCCGTGTAGATGTTAACGGAATGTTTAGCCCCCTCTAGGAGATGACGCCACTCCTCCAGTGCCAACTTGATAGCCAGGAGTTCACGATCTCCAATAGTATAGTTCCTCTCGGCCGGGGAAAAAGTTTTAGAAAAGAAGCCGCAGGTTCTGATCTTGCCTGATGTGTCCCTTTGCGAGAGGACGGCTCCTGCGCCCACAGAAGAAGCATCAACTTCAAGAGAAAACGGCTTGGAGATATCCGGGCGAACTAGAGCAGGAGCGGAGGCAAAGGCAGACTTTAGGCTATTGAAGGCTTGTTCGGCCTCTGGAGGCCAGCGTCTGGGGTCCGCCCTCTTCTTTGTGAGAGCCACTATGGGTGCTACCAGGGTAGAGAAGTGAGGGATGAATTGCCGATAGTAGTTGGCAAATCCAAGGAATCGTTGGATAGCTCTTAGTCCCTCAGGGCGAGGCCATTGGAGAACAGCTGAGAGCTTGGCAGGATCCATCTGTAGGCCCTGGTCGGAGACAATGTATCCAAGAAACGGCAGGCTGCGCTGATGGAAGACGCACTTCTCCAGCTTGGCATACAAACGGTTGGCCCGTAGTCTTCGTAGAACCTGCCGTACATGGGACATGTGGGACTGCTGGTCGTGGGAGAAGACCAGGATGTCGTCAAGATAGACAATGACGCAGACATAGAGGAGATCGCGGAATATATCATTCACGAATTCCTGGAAGACCGCTGGGGCGTTGCATAGGCCGAATGGCATGACCAGATATTCGTAGTGCCCATCCCTGGTGTTGAAAGCGGTCTTACATTCGTCTCCTTCACGAATTCGGATCAGGTTATACGCTCCCCTCAGATCCAGCTTAGAGAAGATCCTAGCTCCACGGAGACGGTCGAATAGTTTGGGGATTAGCGGAAGAGGATAGCGGTTCTTGACAGTCACCTTATTTAAGCCCCGGTAGTCTATGCATGGGCGGAGGGAACCGTCCTTCTTCTGCACAAAGAAAAATCCAGCGCCAGCGGGAGACGTGGATTTACGAATGAAGCCCTTCTGTAAGTTCTCCCGGATGTAGGAGGACATGGCTTCCGTCTCGGGCACAGAGAGAGGGTAAACTCGACCACGTGGAGGAGAAGTTCCTGGAAGAAGGTCTATAGGGCAATCATAGGGCCGATGAGGTGGTAGAGAGTCCGCCTCCTTGGCCGAAAAAACATCAACGAAGTCATGGTATTCCTGCGGTAGTCCCGAATGAGGCTTGGCGTTAGCAGGTGACCTCGTAGAGCACTTGGGTTGAGGAGGTCTCAGACACCTATTTGGACAGTCCTGGCCCCAGCTGAGAACCTCCCCAGTTCTCCAGTCCAGCTTAGGGGTATGTAATTGCAGCCAAGGAAGACCCAACAGGATGTTGGAAGAGGAATGGCGCAAAACGTAGAAGGAGATCCTCTCCTGATGTAAGGCGCCCACCTGGAAGACTAGGGCTTCCATCTGGCAGTGCACAGCTTCGGTAAGAATCTCGCCCGTGACCGAAGAGATAGACCGGGGTTGGGCTAGCTGTACCACGGGTAGCCGCCATCTTTGGACTAACGAAGCAGAAATGAAACTGCCAGCAGCGCCAGAGTCGATAAGGGCAGTAGTCTGGAGAACTTGCCCTGTGGGTGTCTGGATGGAGACTGGCATAGTCAACCTTGGAGAGGTGGCATTCACACCTAGGGAGGCCTCTCCCACCGGGCCTAGGTGCGAGCGTTTCCCGGACGCTGAGGACGTTGGGGACATCTCTGCCGGTAGTGATCAGCGCCACCGCAATAGAGGCAGAGATTCAGCTCCATTCGACGGGCTCTCTCATCAGTCGTCAGGCGAGCTCGTTCCACCTGCATAGGAACTTCTGGAGACGACTGGGGCATAGGAGCAACGGGACTCTGAAACACCGGTGCCAGCCGAGGATGGCGACGGGGCAGGCTCAGTCGTCGTTCCTGCCGGACCTCCTCCTCTCTCTCGGAAAATCGGTTGTCGACTCTGGTAGCCAGTAGGATAAGATCGTTCAGAGATGAAGGGAGGTCGCGGGCGGAGAGCACGTCTTTCACCCGACTGGATAGGCCCTTCTTGAAGGTGGCTAATAGGGCGGCCTCGTTCCAGTCCAATTCAGCTGCCAGGGTGCGGAACTGGATGGCGTAGTCACTAACAGAGGAGCTCCCTTGAGAGAGGTTGAGGAGAGCAGTCTCAGCTGAAGTAGCACGGGCAGGTTCCTCAAAGACGGAGCGAAACTCGGCCAGGAAGGTTCGGAGATTGGCAGCAACAGGATCATCACGGTCCCACAGTGGCGTGGCCCAGGCCAGAGCTCTACCCTCCAATAGGCTGATGATGAAAGCCACTTTAGAGCGCTCAGTGGGAAACTGACTACTTAAAAGTTCAATATGCATGGTGCATTGAGTCAGGAATCCCCTGCACAACTTGGGATCGCCTCCATATTTACTCGGGAGGGCCAATCGAAGTCTCGAGGTGGCTGCAGGTGGTGGTGGGCGCTGGGCTGTAGTATGCTGCTGTAGGGCGGCAGTCAATTGCTGGATTTGCTGCGACTGTTGCTGGATCTGTTGAGCCTGTTAAGCGACCACTCTGGCGACGTCACAGAGATCAGGCACCTCGCCGGGATCCATGGTTGGAGCCTACTGTAACGCCTGGAGTAGTGGATCCACTGGACCGTCACCAGCGATGGCACTAACCTCACCAGGGAGCGGAGTCTAAGGGGCCGCTGGTTTTCACCAGAGCCCGCCGCAAGGCGGGATGGACTTGCTGCGGCAGGCGACCCCCAGGTCGCTACCCCTGGCTTGGTTGCTGGTGACGGCAGGCGAGGCGTGGCAGGAGCAGTAGGCAGGAGATGGTATTGGCAGAGGTCTATAGGCGTGACCGCAGGTGACAGGCTGAACACAGGAACTAAAGTGAAACGGGGAAGCAGGAACCAGGAACAAGAAGTAGGGACCAGGTAGCGGACAGGAATCAGGGACAAGGACTAGGGAGCAGGCAGCGGACAGGAATCAGGAACAACAGGGAGCTGGGCCAAACGCTATGGGAAGCAAGTAGAGGCTCCAACACCTGTAGTGGGGCAGGGCTGGAATTTATAGGGAGTGATTGTGTGCAAGACCAATTAGGAGCGCACTGCCCCTTTAAATCTGAGACAGCCGGCGCAGCGACGGACAGGAGCGTGGAGAGGTGAGGCGCCCCCCGGGGCCGAAGTAACAGCAGCGCCGGGTCCCTGCCTATGGACACCGGCTGCTGCATGGGGAAGAGAGGAGTCGCGGCGGCGGCCCCGAGCACGGGACGCCGCCGCGGCCGTGACACAATCACATGGTGCATTTAGGCATGTAGACATGGTCAAGACAATCTCCTGCAGTTCAAACCGAGCATCAGTATGGGGAAGAAAGGTGATTTGAGGGCCTTTGAACGTGGCATGGTTGTTGGTGCCAGAAGGGCTGGTCTGAGTATTTAAAAAAACTGCTGATCTACTGGGATTTTCACGCACAACCATCTCTAGGGTTTACAGAGAATGGTCCGAAAAAGAAAAAACATCCAGTGAGCGGCAGTTCTGTGGGCGGAAATGCCTTGTTGATGCCAGAGGTCAGAGGAGAATGGGCAGACTGGTTCCAGCTGATAGAAAGGCAACAGTGACTCAAATAGCCAACCGTTACAACCAAGGTAGGCAGAAGAGCATCTCTGAACGCACAGTACGGCCAACTATGAGGCAGATGGGCTACAGCAGCAGAAGACCACACCGGGTGCCACTCCTTTCAGCTAAGAACAGGAAACTGAGGCTACAATTTGCACAAGCTCATCGAAATTGGACAGTAGAAGATTGGAAAAACGTTGCCTGGTCTGATGAGTCTCAATTTCTGCTGCGACATTCGGATGGTAGGGTCAGAATTTGGCGTCAACAACATGAAAGCATGGATCCATCCTGCCTTGTGGTGGCGGTTCAGGCTGGTGGTGGTGGTGTCATGGTGTGGGGAATATTTTCTTGGCACTCTTTGGGCCCCTTGGTACAAAATGAGCATCGTTGCAACGCCACAGCCTTCCTGAGTATTGTTGCTGACCATGTCCATCCCTTTATGACCACAATGTACCCAACATCTGATGGCTACTTTCAGCAGGATAATGCGCCATGTCATAAAGCTAGAATCATCTCAGACTGGTTTCTTGAACATGACAATGAGTTCATTGTACTCCAATGGCCTCCACAGTCACCAGATCTCAATCCAATAGAGCATCTTTGGGATGTGGTGAAACGGGAGATTGGCATCATGGATGTGCAGCCGACAAATCTGCGGCAACTGTGTGATGCCATCATGTCAATATGGACCAAAATCTCTGAGGAAGCTTCCAGCACCTTGTTGTATCTATGCCACCAAGAATTGAGGCAGTTCTGAAGGCAAAAGGGGGTCCAACCCGTTACTAGCACTAAAAAAGTGGCCGGTGAGTGTATGTCACTATGAAGAAAGATCCACAGTCATCAAAACCCTATGTACAAGAATATATCTACTATAATACTTTTATGGGTCTGGTCCTGTGGCATGGGGGTTGCAGGGCCGTCCCATGGCCCCCGTTCCCTGACTGTGCTTGCCTGCGGGGGTGGTGGTCGCTGACCGGCACAATGTGGACTTAGTGTAGGGACCCATGTGTATCAGATACCTGCAAGCGGTACATGGGGCAGTGTGGCTTGATCAATTCACATACAGAATTCTGATGTTTTTTATGCAGCCAAGAGGTAGTAGTATCAGCCATAGGTGTGAGGTGCAGCACTCTTTTTCTTCCCTGAACCATATCTACTATAATACTGCCCCTGTATACAAGAATATAACTACTATAATACGGTTCAGGGAAGAAAAAGAGTGCTGCACCTCACACCTATGGCTGATACTAGTACCTCTTGGCTGCATAAAAAACATCAGAATTCTGTATGTGAATTGATCAAGCCGCACTGCCCCATGTACTGCATGCAGGTATCTGATACACATGGGTCCCTACACTAAGTCCACACTGTGCCAGTCAACGACCACCACCCCCGCAGGCGTGCACAGTCAGGGAAGGGAGGCCATGGAACGGCCCTGCAACCCACATGCCACAGGACCAGACCCAAAAATGCCACACCAAAACCCAGCCAGCACCACCGGCGGAGGAAGCTGCCCCCAAACAGCACAAGTCTGGATAAGGTATTGCACTCACCATAGCTATTAAAGATAGAATGGGACAGACAGGAGGGATTAAAACCATGAGCACTCAGGTGTCTCCTGCTAATTGCGGTCAAGTGGGTCTCACCAGGAGGAGTGCAAAACACGGAGAAAAGAGAGAAACAAAATACGGTTTTAGGGAAGAAAAAGAGTGCTGTACCTCACACCTATGGCTGATACTAGTACCTCTCGGCTGCATAAAAAACATCAGAATTGTATATGTGAATTGATCAAGCCACACTGCCCCATGTACCGCGTGCAGGTTTTTAATCCCTCCTGTCTGTCCCATTCTATGTTTGATAGCTATGGTAAGTGCAATACCTTATCCAGACTTGTGCTGTTTGGGGGCAGCTTCCTCCGCCGGTGGTGCTCGCTGGGTTTTGGTGTGGCATTTTTGGGTCTGGTCCTGTGGCATGGGGGTTGCAGGGCCGTTCCATGGCCTCCCTTCCCTGACTGTGCACGCCTGCGGGGGTGGTGGTCGTTGACTGGCACAGTGTGAACTTAGTGTAGGGACCCATGTGTATCAGATACCTGCACACGGTACATGGGGCAGTGTGGCTTGATCAATTCACATACAGAATTCTGATGTTTTTTATGCAGCCGAGAGGTATTAGTATCAGCCATAGGTGTGAGGTGCAGCACTCTTTTTCTTCCCTGAACCGTATAACTACTATAATACTGCCCCTGTATACAAGAATATAACTACTATAATACTGCCCCTGTATACAAGAATATAACTACTATAATACTGCTCCCGTATACAAGAATATAACTACTATAATACTGCTCCTATATACAAGAATATAACTACTATAATACTGCTCCTATATACAAGAATACAACTACTATAATACTGCCTCCTATATACAGGAATCTAACTACTATAATACAGCTCCTATATACAGGAATATAACTACTATAATACACGAACTGGAGAGAATGGAACGGCTGCACATCCCATCTATGGCTGATACTAATGCCGCTAGGCCTATATTAAAAATCAACACCAGAGTGTCTGTATATGAATTGATCAAGCCATATTGCCCCGTGTAACTACTATAATACTGCCCCATGTATAAGAATGTGACCGCTATATTACTGCCCCCAGTTACAATTTGGCTCCTATGTAAC
Organism: Dendropsophus ebraccatus; assembly: GCF_027789765.1. Lineage (NCBI taxonomy): Eukaryota > Metazoa > Chordata > Amphibia > Anura > Hylidae > Dendropsophus > Dendropsophus ebraccatus. The sequence goes on along the minus strand of NC_091466.1, from coordinate 69,929,891 downwards.
CAGGAAGTACTACAAGGTGATGTCATTGCTCTCGGTTTTGCAGATCAGCCTTCCCTCTTCCCTCTTATGACTCACATACCTTTTAATACATGTTAATATGTCCCTGGCTTTTGCAGCCGCTGATTGACGTCGCTTGCTGATGCACAGTCTGTGGTCCACCCTGTATTCCAAATCCTCCTCCATCAAGGCTTTACCCGAGATAATCTCATTTAGTGTGTAAATTATATGAATATTCTTATGTACCCAATGCATAACATTACATTTATCTGTCTTGAACCTCGCCTGTTAATTTTCAGGCACAGCTTTATATCTGAGAGAGTCCATTGCTGGAAGTTTATCAGCGCCGCAGTGCTCAGCTATCACTGAAATCCTCAAATCCCTTCCTCCTGGTGAAATCCAAGCCTTTTCCCACCTTTAGAGAGTATGCAGAAAATACTCATAGAACCTTATTGGATTTGGGTTATCTAGGCATGATGGGAGTTGTAGTTTTGCAACAGCTGGAGCGCCAAAGGTGTCCTATATACTTTATTAAAGAATAAGCAGCAGTAAGGGGCTGTGGGACTGGGCTAGACCCAGGGTTTGAGCAGCCCTGCAGTTCACAACAAAGCCATTAGTGGCACCAGAGAGGCCATGTCACCCCATACTTCTACTACTCAATGTAAAAATTACATTTTATTTAATAAATGTACATTACAAAGTTTGATAACTTTATTAAGAAATGTAAAATAATAATAATAATAATAATAATAATAATAATAATAATAATAATAATAATAATAATGTGCCGTAATACAACTTTAATTCTATGTTAATGCAGGAGATTTATATCATAAAAAAACAAGCTTAGACCTTTAGGGTATGTGCAGACTATGGAATGGCGACGGATAACCCGCACCTGCTCACGGACTGAGGCGGGTGCGCGTGTCTCCGCCCGTGTCATGCTAGGCAGGGGCAGGTTTTTCTGTCACCATTCTGTAGTGTGTGCATGTGCCCTTACAGAGTAAGATAAAAAAATCTTATTAAAAAAAAAAAAAAAGATGGTATTGAGGGGTGGGTTTTCACTTTAAGGGGCCATCTTAACTAACTTAAAGGAGAAATATGGCGTAAAAAAAAACGATTTCAAAAGAGCTGGAGTCGAAACATATACATATTTGTAAATTACTTTGATATAAACAACTCAAGTCATCCAGTACTTATCAGCTGCTGGATGTCCTACAGGAAGTGGTATATTCTGACACAGTGCTCTCTGCTGCCACCTCTCTCCATGTCAGGAACTGTCGAGAGCAGTCTATAGAAAATCTCATTAAGGGGGAACTCCAGGTAGAGGTAAAAAAAAAATTAAACTTCTGCAGAAGCATAATGCAAGAGTTTTGAAACTCCCAAAAATAAATTTTTCGTGGGGGTTTTGTTCTGTTTTGTGTTTCTGTACTTCCTGGTTGCGCAGTTTTTAGAATGCAGAACTGGTTCCAGAATGCATTGCTTTCCCTCAGCTGTTCATCACAGTCCACAGTCTTTGCTGCAGCTGCTTCTGGCCGGTCAGAGATGGTGAATCACAGGGGATTGGGGGATCCAGCCCCGCCTCCTGTGACATCACGCCCTGCCCCCTGTCTGCATCATCAGCCTGTGCCCAGCAAACACACACAATGTGAGACAGAGGCATGGAAGATTTGTCTCCTAAGGTGGGAGAGCAGAAAGAGCAGGAGACAATGTGAATTGGCACAGAGGCCATTTTTCTTCACTTCCTGGATGTCTATCAGCTACCAGTGTGGCAGAACTGTACAGATACGGTAATACATTGTATAGACACATCTATATAAATAGAAAACAAATTTTCCTTATGTGGAGTTCCCCTTTAACTGTCCATAGAAAAGAATGGAAAGAATACACCAATTCCTGCAGGACATACAGCAGCTGACAAGTACTGCAACTATAATTTAGAAGTAATTTACAAATCTATATAACTTTTTGACACCAGTTGATCTTAAACATTTTTTGTTTTTATCTGGAATATCCTTTTAAATACAATCTACTGTTCTCTGTTATCAGTCATTTCAGGTAATCGGTAACGGAAAGTAAAAAAAAAAAGTGCTGTACTAACCCTTGTACTTTAGCCGTAGTTCTCCTTTAAGAAGAAACGGGCATTGTGAGTCAACTTGGAATTTTTTGCCATTTGGATTGATATCAGAAGCTGCAGAAAATCAAAGAGGATTAGGAGAAATTGACCGCATTTCTGCAGCGTGATTGAGCTGTAAATCCCGGGAATTAGGGGTTAATTTTCTCTGGTTTCCATCCAATGACCATAAGGTCGGAATCTCTGGGTACGCTCTGTGATGAGCCCTCGCAGCCTGATCAAAGCTTGGCAGAGCGCACAAGTAGCCGTTTTGCTAATAGTTTGCAGAGATTCCTGTATCCATTCAGACACACGAGGCTGGCAAACAGAAGTAGCCGACCTCCAGCGCCGTCACACGATCTGCTCCGCATTTAGTCTTTGTGGAGGCAAATAGAAGTGGTATTTGTCTGTCTTAAAGGGGAATCATTACAAAACACACAGGACGTCTCTACAAAGCCCAGCGTGTTATGGATTACAGGGAACCCTCTGCACATGACCACCCCTATATCCAGTCCTGATATATATCATGTAATGGGATGTCAGACCACCATAGGTCGTGTAGAGCGGCCATCTTCTTTGAGAAGACCACCTCCCTAGAAGACCACTTTTCAATGCAATTTTAGGTGGAAATGTCCAGGTCTCCATAATGGTCTCCTCCTCCTTTCTAATACTGAAAATAGCGTTCTATCTATCTATCTATCTATCTATCTATCTATCTATCTATCTATCTATCTATCTCCTATCTATCTATCTATCTATCTATCTATCTCCTATCTATCTATCAATCTATCTTCTATCTATCTATCTATCTATCTATCTATCTATCTATCTATCTATCAATCACCTATCTATCTATCTATCTATCTATCTCCTATCTATCTATTTATCTATCTATCTATCTCCTATCTATCTATCTATCTATCTATCTATCTCCTATCTATCTATCTATCATCTATCTATCTATCTATCTATCTATCTCCTATCTATCTATCTATCTATCTATCTATCTCCTATCTATCTATCTATCTATCTATCTATCTATCTATCTATCTATCTATCATCTATCTATCTATCTATCTCCTATCTATCTATTATCTATCTATCTCCTATCTATCTATCTTCTATCTATCTATCTATCTATCTATCTATCTATCTATCTATCTATCTCCTATCTATATATCAATCTCCTATCTATCTATCTATCTATCTATCTATCTATCTATCTATCTATCTATCTATCTATCTATCTATCTCATATCTATCTATCTATCTCCTATCTATCTATCTATCTATCTATCTATCTCCTATCTATCTATCTATCTATCTATCTATCTATCTAGCTATCATCTATCTATCTATCTATCTATCTATCTATCTCCTATCTATCTCCTATCTATCTATCTATCTATCTATCTATCTATCTATCTATCTATCTCCTATCTATCTCCTATCTATCTCTCTATCTATCTATCTATCTATCTATCTATCTATCTATCTATCTATCTCCTATCTATGTATCTATCTATCTATCTATCTATCTATCTATCTATCTATCTATCTATCTATCTATCTCTGCTGTTATTGAGTCCATGTACTGTAGGACAGTGCTCTGCTGAATGGTCGTGCACATTGCAGAAAAAACTCCTGGAGAATTGCAGGAAGAAATCCCAGAACTCACCAATATGTTTCTTACTGTTTTATTCACATAGTAGGTGAACAATCAGGTGGTGAGGTGTGACTCCACTCCGATGGTGTATGGAGATACAGACGGACCTTGAGGTGTTATATCATGACGCCAGTGCCGGTTGGGCACACAGGTGTCATGACCCGCCTGCTTTTATTTGACAAGGCCGGTTGTACCTTTTCCCCTGTGGTCAGTGTCCTGCCGGGCTGCCAGGGGGTCCCTTGGGATAGTGTGATCACGGTGATGGCCAGAGCGGTGTAGTGACCCTCCCGGACCATCGGAGCTGCCACCCACAGAGAGGGGAAGTGTCCCAAGGTTGCGGAGTGTGCTGTGTCGGTGTAAGGCCAAGGATCATTAAGTCTCTTTATCATAAAAAAGACTGTTTTTACTGAAGAGTACGTTCTTGCAGCAGGTTACAAGGTTATGAAGTTTCTCTTGATACAACATTTGATAGTACTCTTTATCTTACTTGTAGATAAATACTTGGCAATACAGCAACCGAATCTGCGACAGGAACATAGTATTGAATACAGTCGTGCCAACGAAGTAGCGTGTTAAATGATATAGAGAAGCAGAGTAGCAGAGAGGAGGATGTCGTGAGAGTCTCAACCCAAGCAGTACTGTGCTCTGCCGGGATGTTGGAGGATGAGGTAGAAGAATACTTAGGAGAACAAGAAAAGAACACCTGTGTCCTTGTATTGACCTTTAGTTAGTCTTCACACCACCTTATGCCCACTAGATTTGGCTGAACCGTCCTAGAGGGTGACACAGGCCCCAGACCTTGTTACCTGGGATGAGCGGAATGCTGAGGGTTCCCAGCTGACATTGGCGCTGCAAGATAGAGTTCCTAGGCTTCTAGCAACTTTGCTCTATCCGGATCAGTTCCTAGCTTCTGTGGCTTTTGTGATTACTGTCCTGCACTCTGTCTCTCCTTGTCCATGGCGTGGGTTGAGGTTGCCTCTGACTTGTCCTCTCTTGGAAGAGGTTTAACACTGCATAGTGTTGTGTAGTGTTACTAAGAAGAAAACTGTTAGCTGTGTCCCATCTTGCTTCCTACCCATACGGGGTTCTAACTAAGACTGACTTAGGTAGGGGACCTTGCAGAGGGCCAGGGCCCAGAGAGGACCACTGTAGAGAGCTGTCTAGCTTGCGGCCTTCCTCTACAATGTCCCACATGAAAGACCCTGCACTTCCTCCACCCATGTGACTTCCTTCCTCAAGGGTATCTAAAGTGCGCTGTGAGTGGGTGAAGAGTGCAAACAGAAGAAGTAAAGAGAGAGATGATAGGAGAGAAGAACATATTCCTATTAGTTTGCAGATCCATGTGACATACAAATAAGCAATAACCCTTTATACACTTTGGCAGTGCAGCATCTGAACACACATATCCAATACAGCGACATCTGAAGGCGAAATCTTATCACTACTTTCATCACCACTTCTATACAATAAGTACAGACTTTTTTTTAAAGAGTGTATATAATAGTAAAGCCGTGGTAGGACGTCACACTAAGCACTACTACTGAGAAGCTAAAGGGAAAGGGGAGATTAAACTGCAACCCGGAGGACATACAGCAGTAAGGACAGCTGCCCAAAGCCCTAGCTTTATAGATAGTGAGAGATGAGAGGGAAGCATTGACTTACCTTTGAGTATCAAAGTAGCTCCTCTAGCAAACTGGCACAGTTTGCAGGAACACAGCCCAGGATTTCTGTCTCTATCTTGTACATAGCACAAGCTAAGCCCCACCCCCACTTCCTGTAATTTGTCCTTATCTAGATGTTACTAGAGACAGATTTCCCTTGACAACAGGCAATGGATTTCAGATAAGTGAGACACCTAGTTACCGAGACTTTATAAGTTTGTGTCTCAGGGGTCATTATAGTTAAAGAAGTCATTTATAATACTGGTGTGTCCCTGTAGCTATACCCTAGTTCAGGGATGGGGAACCTTCGGCCCTCCAGCTGTTGTAAAACTACAATTCCCATCATGCCTGGGCAGTTCCCTATCCCTGCTCTAGTTGGTGGCCTTGTTCTTATACAAAGTAGCCACTCCTAAGAAGGTGAGCTGCAGTATAAAGCATGGTGCAGAGACAGAAGCTGCAGCCTTCTATCAGCTATGGCCGCCATATTGCAGCATTACTATGAATGTGACATCCTCCTATGTGCCATGCCGCTCTATGCTGAGTAGATTATAATTATTATAGCGATAACATGACTACATTGACCCCCAAGTCCAAAAGTCACATTTGCATTAACTTCAAATAACTCGCAAGATGCCCCCACCTTGGAATTGAGATATTTCCTCCCCCAAATTCCATAGATAAAGATGAAAAATTATGAAAAACGTCTCTCTTTCTGTTTGCAGTTATGAGAATTGTCGAATCTCTTGTGCCAGTGTAATCCCCATAAGCCGTGTCAGGAAGCAAGCAGGATCCTATCTTAGTCACTGTCAGGGGATTTATTTGGAAGAGATATAATGAACACGTCACCTATCTATGCATGTCCATCCCCAGAATCCTTTGCAAGAGCGTACTGTGTCACACCGTGGGATGCTGAAACTAATTCTGGAATGGGCTTAAAATAAGCCGTTACATAGGAATATAAATTAGGACTGGAGACTTTATTCTGCACTGTCCTACATATTCAAATAGACCAAGATCTACCACGGCATTAAATCATTAGCCATGGAAGACATCAGAACGGACTGCGCCCAGTAGTGGCCCTTCAATTTGGTCCAGATCATTAGAAAACATATTATTTCTAGACGTACCGGCCCTTTAAATACCTGTCTTCTTTTTCCCATTATTATAAATGCAATTTCCAGATCTCAATAAAGAGATGAGAAAATCTACGGCCAAGAGTGTCTCCTGCTCTGGAGGACCTTACCTGTCCTGTCGTTTACACATAGTATTGTTTTTAATGGGACAGGTGTAATGCTTAATTTGCCCTGTGGCGGTGCTGCAGGGAAACTGAGTACTTACTAAGAGATCAATACAGATCGCTGGAGGTCTCTGCATTATTTTACCTGCTTATTGTAAAGGGAAAATGCAAAGCAGAGAACCCCTTTAAATAGCAATTCCACATTGGAACATAAACAAGCAGGAGTGGTCTAGTAATAAGACTGTAGGGAAGCTGCGGAAGACTGTGCACTGACTTATACGTTCCCAGATCCACTGTGTACACATCACCACTTAGTACTCTGCAGGTGCAGGGAGTCAAATTACTCTGTTTGTATGACCACAAATGTAGTGGCCCCCAGCATAATCTATGGCACCTAACTCTATTCGCATGGTGCAATACACTGTCCTGGAAGCGTGTCACCAACTCCCCGCTCCTGCAAAATACTGATCCATGACACATACAGTCAGGGCTAATTCTAGCTTTTCTGTTGAGGCAAAAGGTAAAATGGCATCCACTGAAAATCATAAATAACATAAAGAATATAAAAGTAACTGCAAAGTGTACTGTATACCTCTATATAGGTCATACAGTTAGGGTATGTTCACACTGAGTAAGTATGGCGGAATTCCATGTCACCTCTTTGAGAGGAGAGTGGCGGCTGCGGAGGAGCGTGCACCCTCTCATTCACTGACAGTGGGACACTGACACGGCGATATTCCGTGGCGGACAGCTCCACCGCGGTATTTCGCCGTACTTAGTGTGAACATACCCTTACCCAATAGGTAATTCACAGGGGCGGAACTACCGCCCACATCAGGGGTCCAGTGTCTTGCTCAGTCCTGCGATGTCCCTGGTTGGCCATTTAGGACACTTAGTCCCGTAACTGGCTGCAGTGTCCTGCAGCTGGGGCCCCCACTCTCTCACCCCCAATACACTTGGGGGCCCGGCACCTCAGACTCCCTTCCCAGAGACACTGCTGGGTCAGCACAGAGAGAGAGAGAAAGAAAAAAAGAGAGAGACCTGTGGGTCACATGACCTGTGTCACATGACCCACAGGTCATGAAATTTACTGTGTAGAGATGGGTCTGAGGGGAATAGAGGTGGACAGAGCTATAACTGCTGTGTGTGAGTGAGTATATATGTGTGTGTGTGTGTATGTGTCAGTGGTATTTGTTTCAGTGGAGTTTGTGTCTGTGTCAGTGGTGTTTGTGTCAGTGACAGGGGAGGGAGTGTCTGTGTCAGTGGTGTTTGTGTCAGTGACAGGGAGGGAGTGTCTGTGTCAGTGGTGTTTGTGTCAGTGACAGGGAGGGAGTGTCTGTGTAAGTGGAGTTTATGTCAGTGGTGTTTGTGTCTGTGTCAGTGGTGTCAGTGGTGTTTGTGTCAGTGACAGGGGAGGGAGTGTCTGTGTCAGTGGTGTTTGTGTCAGTGACAGGGAGGGAGTGTCTGTGTCAGTGGAGTTTATGTCAGTGGTGTTTGTGTCTGTGTCAGTGGTGTTTGTGTCAGTGACAGGGGAGGGAGTGTCTGTGCCAGTGGTGTTTGTGTCAGTGACAGGGAGGGAGTGTCTGTGTCAGTGGTGTCAGTGGTGTTTGTGTCAGTGACAGGGGAGGGAGTGTCTGTGTCAGTGGTGTTTGTGTCAGTGACAGGGAGGGAGTGTCTGTGTCAGTGGAGTTTATGTCAGTGGTGTTTGTGTCTGTGTCAGTGGAGGGAGTGTCTGTGTAAGTAGCAGCTACTATTCATGCTGAGCTCTGATAGTTGTAATTCCCCCCACCCCAGTACACGTGGAAGATATTTCCCCTATATGTTTCACTTTTATCAGATGATTGATAGGCTGCTTCCAAAGAGTTTCTGCAGCAGCTGCTATTCATACTGGGTTCTGACTTCCAATGCTACGATCATCTACCACACAATCTCTGTGCTTGAAGATGTCTTCCCTCTATCCTGTCCCCCTTGCTGTATAATTCCACATAAACTCCACTTCCAAAGATGTTCTGCAGCAGCTGCTATTAATGCTAGACTCATTAGTAATCACAAGGGTCCCCACAATAAATTTAAGTGCGTGATAGTTGCCAGGATACAGCCGGGAAAGGGCGCGGCAGCATGCGTCTTTTTCCGGCTGTCAATCAAATCCCACTCATACACTTCATTAGAGTCTGGACAGAAAGGGGGACATTTATCTAGAATACGCCAGTTTTATATAAAGCCCCACCCCCAGTTTCCCGGACCGATTTACTAGGAGGCAGGTGACTCTTAATAAATCCGCCAACCTTGAGTTTGGCGCTCAGGAGCAGGTGTAGATTTCTGCTACGATTTACGCCAAACCTCCTCCCTGCCTTACAGCGCCGCCTCCTGTCTGTCTATCAGGCAAGGGGGGGTGGCTACAGCTGGCGTACGCCAGAGATAGGGGGTGAATTCTACCCCTTTACCATTGCGTATGCCTGGGGGCATTTTGATAAATGCCCCTTTAAGAGTTGGACATTCAGTTGGACAGTTTTTAAAAAAATAACAGCAACAGCAAAGTGTACTGTATACCTCTATATATAATAGTTATACAGTTACCCCATAGGTAATTCATTCTCAGTTCTGAAAACGTCAAAAATTGAGAAAAGGCGCCCCAATTTTGATATTTGAAAAAACATCCGTTTTTGGCGCAAATTTAAATGACGGCAATGGCAATGCATTGAAGTCTATGGGAAGACGGACGTCCACTGCACACAATTGAATAACGTCAAAATAATGAACATGATCATTATTTTCGAAAGTCTTTTGCAAACAGCGGACGTTATTGCACTAAGGGGAGGCCAGGCTGCTAAATGAAGTCCGTTTTTTTAGACTCAAAATGATGGGCGTTATTTTAAACGGAGCTGGAAAAACGTTGTGTGAACATAGCCTTTGTGTGCATCTGTTTTGATCCGTTTTTCCATTGACTTTCATTATAAAAAAAAACGGATCAAAATGCATCTGTTTTTTTATTGTACACAAAAATAAGGTCAACTATGTTTATGTTTTAAAAAAAAAAACACGTTTTGATCCGTTTTATTTTTTTTGTTATAATAGAAGTCAATGGAAATACAGATCAAAACAAATGCACACAATTGCATCCGTTTTTTTTTTTTTGTTTTTTTTTGCAAAAAACGGATTGCAAAAAAGTAGTGTGAACCCAGCCTTATAAATACATTTTAGCAGACTGGTGCGTTTACACAGAGAGATTTATCTGTGAGATCTTTGAAGCCAAAGCCAGGAACAAACTATGAGATTTATCTCTCCGTGTATTAGCCTTAAAGGGGTAATTAAGCAAAAGAAGAAAAAAAAAAAGTATTTCAGTACTTATCAGCTTCTGCATGTATTCTTTCCAGTCTGGAGAGCAGGAGAGGTTTTCTATGGGGATTTTCTACTGCTCTGGACAGTTCCTAACATGGACAGAGGTGGCAGCAGAGAGCAGTGTGTCAGACTGGAAAAAAAGCCACTACTTCCTGCAGGACATACAGCAGCTGATAAGTACTGGAAGACTTTAGATTTTTTTAATAGAAGTAAATTACAAATCTTTGTCACTTTTTTTTGTGAATTACCCCTTTAAATTACCTGTGCACGTCTAATACCGCTCTAAGAATAGATTATCGGTTACTCACTATAAAAAACACCCTTATTAGCGGGATGCTCCTGCGTATTGTTTGGCGGGGGTTAATTACGGCTCCTCATTTCTCTCCTGAACGTGTGATTAGTTTGAAAAGTAACATCAGATGGCTTTATTCGTCCTGCCAGCCCCGCACAGAGGTGGTTTGAGAAGTCGTCCCCGGGGAGAAGAGGAAGGATTTGATAGAGACAGGAGCAGGACAGCTAACTTTTGAAGGTAAAAGTGCTTCTCTGGATAAGGTGACAGCTGAATCCTCTTTACTGGGGGATTTAAAGTGAATTGTGTCTAGCGATGCAGCAATGATGTGACTCCCTGACACAAATATCTCTGTTTTTCTTACATGCACTCTAACACATTCAGCTAATTAAAGTTAAATTAATGATATAAAAACCAGCAGCCGATCCCTGTTACTAATTTAAACGCGCTGTAAATCGCCGGAATTATTCACACACGAATAAAGCCAAATACCATATGGGAATTAGCTGTAAGTTATGGAAAGGTGAAGGTCAATGTGTAATGCGGGTATCCATTTCAGCATCTTAAGTAGGTAGTTAGATCTTCACTTTAAGCCGCTTTACGCGGAATCGGTAAACAGGAAGCAATGAGGGGCGGCCTTGGGAGACGCGGGGGTTAATGGGTTGTAAAATGGCGCCGTGGATGGATAAGAGGAAGGGGCGGGGTAATTGATGGAGATGGATGCGCCGGGATAAAGTGGGTCAGATGATGAGTCTGTTTCCCGTTGGTGTTATAGCGCTTTAAAAATGGATGCTGGTTCTGGCGTCTTAAATTAAAGGACGTTGTAGGCCCTGCCCCCAAATGCATCAGTACGCCCCCTTAAATGTCATTTATTATAATAAACTCCTACTTTTGTCGTAACTGTTAGCAAGTAGGAGTTTAGTTGTTTTGAAGAAATTTAAAATTTTCTAATAGTCCAAACTGCTAAGGGGTGGAGCTTATTTACATTTAAATTTGAATTCAGTTAGCATCTTCTATAAAACTGCGAGTCCGGATGAGGACTTGCTACATAGAGCCTTTAAGGGGTACTCCAGTGAAAAGCTTTTTCCCAGTAATTGAAACACATGACAAAGTTATATAACTTTGTAATATGCTTCAATCACCTATCTGCCTCCCTTCCCAATCTTTCCCCTCCTCAAACCCCCACCAGGAAGTGAAGTAAACTCATTCTTACCTAATGACTGTTGACCCAGGTTGCTCTGTGGCAGCCATTTTGTGACAATGACATCATCAAAAGGGAGGCGGGTCTAAGCCCTTTTAAGCCAGCCTCCCTTTGGCAGATGACTCAGGTTGCTCAGCTCTGATTGGATGAGCAAGATGTAAGCCATCTAACAGTTTTACAGAGTCAGTTAGACATCACAGGAGACACAGTGCATCATGGGAAAGCCGAAACCAGGAAGTGAAGAAAAAATGAAGACACCAACTGGAGCTTCAGGGACCATTTTTTTACCCCTTTAATATAATAAAAATAAGATTGTTTTTCAGCATGGTTAAAGTTTTAGAATGTCAAATTAGTAGGGTATTCATTTTTTTTTTATTTTTTTTTTTTACATATGGTTATGTAAAAATTTAAGCAAAGTAAGGGCCCGATTACACGGAGTGATAATCTGCCGAATCAGGACGGTTCTGCAGATTAGGCTGGGTTTACACTGTTTTTGAAAAAAAACTGATGGAAAAATGGACGTATTTGTGTACATTTGTATGATCAGTTTTTCCATTGACTTCCATTATGAAAAAAAAAATGGATCAAAATTCATCTGTTTTTTTTAACATACACAAAAAAGTAGCTGACCCTATTTTGACGTTCCAGCGGTGGCGGCGGGCAGAGGTCAGGAGGGAGAAGGACACCTGGGAGATCGGAGAGGTAATGTATAAAGATGAGCGAACCTGGAGCATGCTCGAGTCGATCCGAACCCGAACTTTCGGCATTTGATAAGCGGTGGCTGCTGAAGTTGGATAAAGCCCTAAGGCTATGTGGAAATCATGGATATAGTCATTGGCTGTATCCATGTTTTCCAGACAACCTTAGAGCTTTATCCAAGTTCAGCAGCCACCGCTAATCAAATGCCGATCGTTCGGGTTCGGATCGACTCGAGCATGCTCCAGGTTCGCTCATCTCTAGTAATGTATATAATTTATTATTAACTATATACAGCAAGGGCTGCATGGACATCACTAACAATACATGTATGAGATTGGCGTAGGGTGTTAACTTTCAATGGTTGGAAAGACATAATGGAACTATTGGTGCTGAATTACAGTTCTATGGGGGTGGAGTTACAGTGAACACTTAGGAGGTGACTTAGGAGGACTCAAATGGCAGCCATCTTCCCCTGCATATCTAGGACATGAAGGTGGTATAACAGCAATGGGGGCTCAGCAATTTCCTAGCATAAGAGGTGCGACCATCTTCATATGCAAAAGACTATGAAGATCCAGAGTGGTCACCAGTGGTGGTGGGCAATGTCGGACTGGGGTACCTGGGGCCCACCAGAGGAAATGATTCTGGCGGCGCACCGATGAAGAACCAGGGAGAGATGACATATCAGTCGGTGTTACTGCAGATTCTGAGGGGGGGGGGGGGGGGGGGAAGGGCCCACCGGAGGATTCTCCGGTCCACTGGTGGGCCAGTCCGTCACTGGTGGTTTGGTCCTACGGACATGATTCAGAAGGGCTCTTTCATTTAGGAAAACTTTAGCCATATACCCTATTGGGAATTTTATTCTCTCAAGAAAAGTGGTTAGAAAGAGTGTCTCTCTATCTGGAGGACCTGACATGCCCTGTATTACACAGACAAGCCATTGATTTGAATGGGTACTGAATGCTGGTGCTGCTGAGAACTGAACACTTACTGCCAGATTTCCCAACTTCTTTCAGGTAATCTCTGAGGTCTCAGCATGGGGATGTAGTGTGATCAGCTTATCCTTCCAACAAGTATGGCTTGTCCAAAGTGGAAAATCCCTTTAAGGGGACGTTCACACTTACTGGATCCGCAGCGTATTTTCTGCTGCGGACCCGCAGCAGATTTAATTTAAATAACTGAACACAGCATCAAATCTGCACCATGAAATCTGCTGCGGATCCTGTAGGTGTGAACGCACCCTAAGGGATCTATACTGATCGAGTTCCCTATGAGATGTAATAGTAATGGAGAAACTTGGTGAACACATTGTTGTGGTATTGGCATGAATGGTGCGGCATGACAATCCCAGCTCTGCTACACCTGTATATATATTATCTGTCTGCCGCAATAGATCAGCAATGAGGTGCATCCCCGCAGCTGACAACACAAGGCGGCTGCACATTTCCCTTTATGTCGCGGATCATCCATCTCTATTCCTTTTGTTTTGGGGAATTCAATGGGTGTTAAGTAACAATTTCCACTCGTAGAAAAACATTGAGGAGCGTAGTTTAACCCCTTGGTCTCCCGGTAGGTGACGGGCGATCGGCGCAGACGTCCTGTGCAGACGACGGTTCCCATCAGCCGCTGCCAAGTGGATTGTACAGCAGAACGGAGGCTGCCGGCCTGATTTACCTGGTCTCCCACGACAACAGACTTCACGGCAGCCAAAGAGATCGAGAGGCAGCCGTGCGTGACAGCGACATCAAAGCAGGAATGCCACGCCTTGATCCAGGCTGCCGTCTACCTGCTTGGGCAAAGGTATTAGTGCGGCCACCCTGGAATTCAAAGGAATCGGGAGAAAAGAGCAGATCTGGGGAATAAATATAGGAGTCTAGACTGTTCCACACTGACCTCATCCCATCACACACCTAGTCTTCTCAGCTATTGTCCCTGCAAAGGAAATCCGGGGTGGGGGGGTGCCGGGGAGATGTTCTTATAGAATTACTGTATGTACTGAAGAAGGATCAGTTATCTATCTATCTATCTATCTATCTATCTATCTATCTATCTATCTATCTATCTATCATCTATCTATCTATCTATCTATCTATCCATCTCCTATCTATCTATCTATCATCTATCTATCTCCTATCTATCTATCTATCTATCTATCTATCTATCTATCTATCTATCTATCTATCAATCATCTATCTATCTATCATCTATCTATCTATCTATCTATCTATCTATCTATCTATCTATCTCCTATCTATCTATCATCTATCTATCTATCTATCTATCTATCTATCTATCAATCATCTATCTATCTCCTATCTATCTATCTATCTCCTATCTATCTATCTATCTATCTATCTATCTATCTATCTATCTATCATCTATCTATCTCCTATCTATCTATCTCCTATCTATCTATCTATCTATCTATCTCCTATCTATCTATCTATCTATCTATCTATCTATCTATCTATCTATCTCCTATCTATCTATCTATCTATCTATCTATCTATCTATCTATCATCTATCTATCTCCTATCTATCTATCTCCTATCTATCTATCTATCTCCTATCTATCTATCTATCTATCTATCTATCTATCTATCTATCTATCTCCTATCTATCTATCTATCTATCTATCTATCTATCTATCTATCTATCATCTATCTATCTCCTATCTATCTATCTATCATCTATCTATCTATCTATCTATCTCCTATCTATCTATCTATCTATCTATCTATCATCTATCTATCTATCTATCTATCTATCTATCTATGTATCTATCTATTATCTATCTATCTATCTATCTATCTATCTATCTATCTATCTATTATCTATCTATCTATCTATCTATCATCTATCTATCTATCATTTATCTATCTATCTATCTATCTATCTATCTATTATCTATCTATCTCCTATCTATCTATCTATCTATCTATCTATCTATCTATCTATCTATCTTCTATCTATCTATCATCTATCTATCTGTCTTCTATCTCCTATCTATCTATCTATTATCTATCTATCTATCTATCTATCTATCTATCTATCTATCTATCTATTATCTATCTATCTATCTATCTATCTATCTATCTATCTATCTATCTCCTATCTATCTATCTATCTATCTATCTATCTATCTATCTATATCCTATCTATCTATCTATCTTCTATCTATCTATCTATCTATCTATCTATCTATCTATCTATCTCCTATCTATCTTCTATCTATCTATCTATCTATCTATCTCCTATCTATCTCCTATCTATCTATCTATCTATCTATCTATCTATCTATCTATCTATCTATCTCTCTATCTATGTATCTATCTATCTATCTATCTATCTATCTATCTCCTATCTATCTATCTATCTATCTATCTATATTCCTTCCCTTTCTCCATCCTACCTCCCTCCCTCTAAGCATTACCCTTATATGCCCTATACACTCGGACAGTATACTGTATATGGAACCTCATCTCCTCTCTGCCATTATACGTAACACATTACAGATACCCCCCCCAATCCTCCCCATGAGGCCGCTGTGTGACATTACAGATATCCCCCCATCCTCCCCATGAGGCCGTTGTGTGACATTACAGATATCCCCCCATCCTCCCCATGAGGCCGGTGTGTGACATTACAGATAGGTTCTCCCCATCCTCTCTCTACACGACATGCCCCCCTGATAAGATGCAATCCGATATTCCCAGATAATTCCTGATGAGGACACTTTCCCTTTAATTACACTGTGGTGGCCACTTTAAGGTGATTAAAGCCATCCTCAGCTCCATGCGGTTACCGATCCCATGAAGACCTGGCCTTTCTTGTGGCTGCTTCTCAGCAATTACTGCTGCCTTCCTTCCAGACTGGGAGGCACGGGGGATTTTACAATGCAAAATGTTTTTTTGCCCTTCAGGCAATGTTAAACTTAGGGATAATGTGATTAATTATAAAAGGCAGGTATGTATTATACCTAGTGCAGGGCGCAGGGAACGCTTGGTGTGGGCTAGGTATGCTGCCGACGTGTTTTGAGGGGCAGTCACTGTCAGTCCTCATCAGGGTTGGACACTAATGACTAAACGTATCTCTGTCTGACAATGACAACTTCATCTTTCATCTTCTTACCTCTGTTCTGCATCCGTGCTTAAAGGGGTATTATAAATTAAGCTACTTAGTGTTTTCAGTATCTCTGCTTGCTGAACGTCTTATCAAACATTCATAAATGTCTATTTTAGTGGTGGGTCAGGTGCACAGAGGTGTAGGGTTAAAGTGTCACTGTCATTTATTTTATTATTATTAATAATTTTTTTTTGTTGCAGAAATCAATAGTACAGGCGATTTTATGAAACGTTTTAATTGGATTTATTAGCCAAAAAATGCATTTTTATCATGGAAAAGCAGTTTGAAGCTCTCCCCCCGTCTTCATGGTTATCTATGAAGAGGGGAGGGGTTGGAGGGAGATGAGGCACCAAAACAGGACAACAAAGAGTTAATTTACAGCTATATCACCAGGCTATCTCCTCTGAAGTCAGCAATGACCTCTCTGACCTCTGAATACCGGCTTTTACACAGGTCCCGCTGTGTAATCCTTTGTTCTCTGCTCTCTGCTGCTGACTAATCTCCCTTCTCTCTCCTCCCTCCTCCCCTCTCCATAGGTTATACAGGGCCCAACTGATGTAAAAGAGTCGAGATTTCCTCATAATGAGCAGTGAATGAGAGAGAGGGAGGGGGGGGACCTGGGGAAAGTCTTTTTGAATGCAGATAATGGCATATTTGCCCAATAAACCCAATTACAACGTTTCTTAAAATCGCCTGGACTATTGATTTCTGCAAAAAATAAATAAATACGACAGTGACACTTTCAGTACAATGATAGTAGATATTAGAGCCGCGTCTTCTATCGAGACTTCTCAGCCTTCTATTCACTAGAAGTAAACAAGGACCAGTGAATGACAGCAAGCAGAGCTACTAAAATGGTAAAAAGTACAGAGAGTAGGAAAAACATAAATATTGTTATTTCTTGTATTTACAAATGTAAAACATATAAGAAATAACAAATGTAACAGATAAAATAACAAATAGCATATAACATATAACAAAGCCTCACACAGCCCTAGGTGGCTGGGAGCAACTGGGCGACAGTCCCTAGCCTGAGACCAAGGTGTAAAACATAAAATCAAGACAAGACAAACACCAAAGGGGTAGTCGTTTGGGCTGGGGTCAAACCAAATGGGCAGTATGGTACGAAGGCAGGATCCAAAGAGAGGTCAAAGATACAAACGCTGAAGTCAGAAAACCAGGTAAAGGGAAACAGAGAGTATAGAAACATGGGTTTGCTTCACATGCTTAAATAAAGACTAATAGCCAGCAAACCTTACAGATGGAGTAAACGCTTTATAGGAGACAAGGGACCCAGTCCACAGTGTGATTGGACTGAATCTCTGACCAAACCTGTCAGCAGGTTTATGGTGTCCTATCTCAGGGTAGCATAAACTAGTGACAGAGAAGCCAAACAGAATGATGTATCTATTACATTGTTCTGTGCAGCTGATCCAGAGATCTCCTCCTGAATAACATGAACAATAAGTAGTCCTCTCCATTATGTGCATGAGCTCAGTAGTCCTGGATATTCATGAGAAGCAGAAAACTCCACCCACCAGCTCCTGATTGGCTGTTATCTATCCATGCTGTGTGTAGGCAGTCAACTGTCAATCAGCAAATTCCATTCTCCTGCATATTAGGAGAACGGCTGATAAGAATGATGTAAGTAATACACTAATCTGTCCAGCATTTATATCACTAGTTTATGCTGCCCTTATTTAAAGCGGAATAAACCTGGTGACAGATTCCTTTTAACTGGCAGGGACGTCTATCTATCTATCTATCTATCTATCTATCTATCTATCTATCTATCTCCTATCTATCTATCTATCTATCTATCTATCTATCTATCTATCTATCTATCTTTCTATGGTAAAATATACTAGTATCACTAATTCTAATTTCTGCTATTCAAAAGAAGAGAGTCTGGCAGCCATGTAAGCCGCTCTCCATGCCGTCAGTCCGCTCCTCTCTCTATTTCCAGCTGTAGCAGGAATGAGACTTATGACGCCTTAATTAGGGGAATAATCTGGTGACAGTTTTGGGACATGGAGATGATGGGCTGCATAACAAGCTAAATAAAAGCCAGCGATATATGGTATGAATAGTATATAGGTATACATGGTATATTTATGACATACGGTGGATGTCTGCGCTCTGGATAATGACTGGGAACCACTGATTGCTGGTAATTAATGACTTGAAGGACATTTTTACTACAATATTTGGGCGACTTTATTTAGCTCTGCTTGAAAGTCACCTGAAGCACATCCTCGGGATTCATCATAGTTGTCACCTTCTGAGTAATTGTGAGCCCCTACACCAGGCAGACAGCTCATACTGGGACTGGGATATTCACAACAGCTGGAGAGCCACAGGTTGGTGACCACTTCTCTCCACATATGACCGGAGCGTCACATGCATGGTCACATGGTCACATTTTACATATAACTTCGTAAATACATTGCATTGTTGTAATGATCCTTAGTTACGGACAGAAATATATCCCAGATCAGAGTCAATGTGCACTGTATTGCATTGCATATGTATGTTGTACTGATCCTTAGTTATAAATAGTATCACACTCCAGAGCTGCACTTACTATTCTGCTTATGGGGTCATTGTGTACATACATTACATTACTTATCCTGTACTGATCCTGAGTTACATCTTATATTATACTCCAGAGCTGCACTCACTATTCTGCTGGTGGAGTCATTGTGTACATACATTACATTACTTATCCTGTACTGATCCCGAGTTACATTTTGTATTATACTCCAGAGCTGCACTCACTATTCTGCTTTTGGGGTCACTGTGTAGGTACATTACATTACTTATCCTGTACTGATCCTGAATTACATCTTATGTTATACTCCAGAGCTGCACTCACTATTCTGCTGGTGGGGTCACTCTGTACATACATTAAATTACTGATTGTGTACTGATCCTGAGTTACATCCTATAATATATTCCAGATCTTCATCCCATATTAAACTCCAGAGCCTATCCCAGCTGTTCCATTTATTTTAGCCATTCTGCAGCCTTTCTAGTGAGAGGAAGAGAAGTTTAGCCCAGGGCAGCATAGGGTGAGGAGCTCCTACTAAGTCAGTCCAGGACACCGTATTAGCTTAGTCCAAACGTCTGTGTGCAGGAGAAGAGAGGAGAAACTCGACCTGTGAGGGGAAGTAGAGCAAGGACCTCATAGCTTTATATTAGGAACAAAGTGGCCTAGCGCAACATGGCTTTTGGCTCCAAAAACTACAGATCTTAACCTTGTATTGGGAAAAACCTTGGCTGAAATAACATCCCATACCCACCTGCACTAATCCTCTACTGCTGCTGCTCTAATCATGCCCCATCCTCCACACTAATAGGGTATCTGACTTCTAGGACCCCCATCCATTATCAGAATGATGATGGAAAAGACAATATAGGGGCTGCAGTTTGCACTGTAGTATATACACTCTCAGGACGGGTGAGTGTCATATAGGTCCAAGGTCGTATTCTAGGAGTAGGAGAAGACTGGACTGCTCTCTGTGTTAATATAGTGGTGCACGTGGAAGGAATCGATATCCCAATCACATAGTAGAAGAAAAGTCCTGGCACTCACCAGAAAATGCTTCAATATTTATTCGGTTTCACATATCCCCTCACCTTCCCTGCCCCTGTGCCGTTCTATTCATGTGCTGCCCCTGATGGTACAGTCGCTTTTATATTTTATTCCCATCCTATAAAGTGATAGCATATTTCTAGGATAGTAGAAAAAAAGTACCAACACTCACCATATAGTGCTTCTATATTTATTCAGTTTCACACATCCGCTCACAGCATGAATGCAGTATGTCTTAGGCAGCTGAATAAGACTATTGCTGAAATTCATGTTGTGAGTGTGAAACTGAATAAGTATTGAAGCACTATATGGTGAGTGCCGGCACTTTTCTTCTTGTATCCTAGGAATATGCCATCACTTTACAAGATAGAAATAAAACATTAAAGTGTCACTGTTGTTTATTTATTTTATTTTTTTTCAGAAATCAATAGTCCAGGCGATTTTAAGAAACTTTGTCATTGGGTTTATTAGGCAAATATGTGGTTATCTGCATTCAAAAAGACTTTACCCAGGTACCCCCCTCCCTCTTTCACTTTTTCTCATTCACTGCTCATTATTAGGAAATCTCGACTAGTTTACATCAGTCGGGCCCTGTGTAACCTATAGAGAGGGGAGGGAAGAGATTAGTCGCCAGCAGAGAGCAGAGAACAAAAGATTACACAGCAGGACCTGTGTGAAAGACGTTATTCAGAAGTCAGAGAGGTCAGTGCTGACTTCAGAGGAGATAGCCCGGTGATGTAGCTGTAAATTAACTCTTTGTTGTCCTCTTTTGTTGCCTCATCTCCCTCCACCCCTCCCCTCTCCATAGAGAACCATGCAGACAGGGGGAGAGAGATTCAAACTGCTTTTTCATGATAAAAATGCATTTTTCGGCTAATAAACCCAATTACTAAGTTTCTAAAAATCGGCTGGACTATTGATTTCTGCAAAAAAAAAAATAAAATAAAATGAAACGACAGTGACACTTATTAGAAAGTTGCATGTTTTGGGTGTTCTACGGACTGAATATAGTTTTGTCTCGTTACTATAAGGTGGAATTATGTAGACAATTTTTTTTTTTTTTTACCCTGGCCATATAGGTTATTATCTGCTTTTCTATATCAGACTTTTAGACTTTAAATTATATGGGGATCTATGTTGAATAATTTTCTACGGACTCCTCGCTCAGTAACGTAACCGCTTCACCACGCAAATTATAACTCTATAAAAGAAGATAGAGGATGTTTGTATTAATAAGGCCGACACTACGTTGAAAGAAAAATCCTGATTCCATCTGAGCACTGAAATAAAGGAGCGGATAATTAACGAGGGGGATTTTTTTTTTTTTTTGTTTTTTAATCCTGCCAAATGACTGGCGGCTGGGAGGCAGGTACGTGTGCGGGAACATCGCCTGCATTTGAACTGCACCCGAGTTAAATGATCTCCCTTCATTAGGCTGCTGAGCAGTAGTCAACTTTTCAAAGTGAATTGTTAAAAGGTAATTCTTGTGAACTATTTCAGACTGTTATGAGCAGACCTTGCCAAAAACAGCTTTTTAATCTAAACTGACACTTAAATATTTCCAATTTATTCACTGTCATAACTTGAATTCCTGCCAGTTTAACATTTTTTTTCCTCCTTTTTTTTTTTTTTTTTAAATATTGCTCCTAGTAGCGGGTCATATTTAGGACAAGAAATGATGCAGGTTAACCCCCTCAGTACTGTGTATAGACAGAGAGGCAACAAAAAGCAATAGGAACAGTGTTTGTGTCCTGCTCTGTTTCTTCCTCTTTATATTGCAGGGATGGGGAACCTTCAGCCTCCGAGCTGTTGTAAAACTACAACTCCCATCATGCCCAGACTGTCTTATTTAATGAGGGTATTATGTCACTATTACAACCCTTCCCAGACAGGGTGAACATAAAAGAAAGGGGGAAATCATCTGCTAATAGGGCTCCAGACCCAGTACTGCCTCTTAGTAACACTGACTCACATCATTGCACTGTTTATTACCTCTGTACTATGACATCACTGTCTTTATGATCCACTTTTTGTTTACTCTTTACTGTGACATCACTGTATATAATTTCTGTGCTATGACACTACTGTTTATTAACATTATAATGTGACATCACTGTGTGTATTATCCCTGTACTGTGACATCACTATGTGTATTATCCCTGTACTGTGACATCACTGTGTGTATTATCCTCCCTGTACTGTGACATCACTGTGTATATTATCCCTGTACTGTGACATCACTGTGTGTATTATCTCTGTACTGTGACATCACTGTGTGTATTATCCCTGTACTGTGATATCACTGTGTGTATTATCCCTGTACTGTGACATCACTGTGTTTATTATCCCTGTACTGTGACATCACTATGTGTATTATCCCTGTACTGTGACATCACTGTGTGTATTATCCATGTACTGTGACATCACTGTGTGTATTATCCCCCCTGTACTGTGACATCACTGTGTGTATTATCCCCCCTGTACTGTGACATCACTGTGTGTATTATCCCCCCTGTACTGTGACATCACTGTGTGTATTATCCTCCCTGTACTGTGACATCACTGTGTGTATTATCCCTGTACTGTGACATCACTGTGTTTATTATCCCTGTACTGTGACATCACTATGTGTATTATCCCTGTACTGTGACATCACTGTGTTTATTATCCCTGTACTGTGACATCACTATGTGTATTATCCCTGTACTGTGACATCACTGTGTTTATTATCCATGTACTGTGACATCACTGTGTGTATTATCCCTGTACTGTGACATCACTGTGTGTATTATCCTCCCTGTACTGTGACATCACTGTGTGTATTATCCCTGTACTGTGACATCACTGTGTTTATTATCCCTGTACTGTGACATCACTATGTGTATTATCCCTGTACTGTGACATCACTGTGTTTATTATCCCTGTACTGTGACATCACTATGTGTATTATCCCTGTACTGTGACATCACTGTGTTTATTATCCATGTACTGTGACATCACTATGTGTATTATCCCTGTACTGTGACATCACTGTGTGTATTATCCATGTACTGTGACATCACTGTGTTTATTATCCATGTACTGTGACATCACTGTGTGTATTACTCATGTACTGTTACATTGCCTGGGGAGATAAAACTACCAGTACCAAACACCTGTGCCAAAGAAGCTGGCTTAGATACCCTGTACCTGCTTTAGACTCCTTTTCGCATGGCCTAAATTGTGTGTCACTTTTTGGTGCGCAGTGTTTGTGTTTGAGGTGGTGCAAACTGACACTAGACAGTCCAAAGGAACACCAGATTTTCAAATAGCCAGAAGCAGTGTTAAAAATCTGAAGCCTTGAGACTGTCTAGTCTCATTTTACACTGTGTCATGGATTGGGACATAGCTGTGTCTATTATCACTGTACTGTGACACCACTGCTTATTTATTCCTGTAACTTGACATCACAGATTTAAAAATTCACAACTTGTCCATTTATGTTGTGGATATGCTGTGAATTTATTGTGGATTTTCTCTATTGACTTCATCGGGGGATGCAGTATGCCTACATGCCGTACGCCTACGTAGCTGCTAGGCGGTGTTGCAGTGGCGGTGGTGTTGAACTTCAGTGCAATACAATACAGTCATGTTGATAACTTGAAAAGTAGGTGCAGGTGACATAGAAAGAAAAAAATAGAAGTTTAGGTAGCCTAAGAGGTGAGTATGGGGCCCGTCTTGGGGCCCTTGTCCAAGTACCCATACTCACGTTTAGATAGTGTGGTATTTGACTGCCTTTTGCCCAACAAGTTCAGCGAGTGCCAGGTTGGGTAGTATGAGCCCCAGGCCTTTAGAGCTTGGTGTAGCAGACTCTCCAAGACGTCCCAGAAGAGCCATGCGTAGTCAGTAGGATACGTCAGCTTCCAGCTTTTTGTCCTACTGAGGGTCAGTACCTAGCTGTGTTTACTGCCCAGAGAATAGAGGAGAAGGATCCCAGGCGTGGACAAGGTTTCCTCAGAGGACAGATACCCCTCCTGAGGGTTTAGCACTGCATACTGGAGTAGGTCTCTCAGTATTTAAGTCTCTCTCTCTCTTGCTGTGTCTCTTTCTCATGAGCTCACTAACACCATCCCACCAGGAGCTGACCTTCTTTTTATAGGGCTAAACTAAGTTTCCTTTTAATTGGGGGGTATGTGTAGGAAGAAGAACAGAAAAAGAGGATACAATGAAAAAGTGAGGGAAACCACCTGCATCTGTAATAAGACAATAGCAGACATGTGACAGACGAACTGTTAACCCATAACCTTCCTTCAGCTGTGCTCATTAGACAACATATACAGACAAAGAGTGACAACTAGTGGGGAAAATACACAACAGCACCTTCATCCCCTTCTAGTTTGATACCTGTCAGATAACCTCAGTGAATCACCTGTACTGGGACACTACATACATATTAGGCCTAATGTAGGTTCTGCGGGGGTGGAGCACCAAAACAGCAAATAAGAACAGCAGACAGAGAGTCCCAGTCTCAGGCTCCACCCCCTCAGAACCTGTGCAAGGTATTACACTGATTGTTACTTTACTTATATCCTAAAAAACAAATGCATCTCTTATTTTTTCTATTAAAGGAAGTGATCAGTATTTATTTACAAGAACAATGACAAAACTGTGATCAGATTTATTGCTGGAGATAGCGGGGGAGGTGGAATGTTCTCTCTTTTTCTCACCGAGGCTTCAGCATAGTAGGATTCCATCGCAGCTACTCAGCTCATTGTGGCGGTATAGAGCGCCTTCCTTCCCACTTGTCATACCTAATAAGCAGAGTATCATATCATTGGATTCCCGTGTGCAAAGCCCAGATTCCTAACGCTGAACATTTGGGAGCCATGACAAAATTCATATCAGTCAGACAGTCCTTTGACTTGAGCGACCTTGTCCTTTGATCCAGTCCGATGTGATTAAATCCTCAGAGGGTCAACGTGCGGTACACCTGCTCACACAAATGTGTCTGCTTAGCCCTGAGCTCTGAGAGGTTATGAAGGACACCGAAGGGAGGACTAAAGACGACGATTTCTCTTCTGACCTTCCTGCTGCAAACTAAATATAGAAACTTTGTTTGCAAATCCTACACAGGTTTATATGTCCGGACTTTGTTCTCGTATGATTCTTTATAAAAAAAAATAATAATAAAAAAAATTCCCAAAAATTGGAGAAGTAACTTGAGAATTCGGGACTCAATAACAGAGGCCACCAGCTGTTACTTACTATTTATAGTACTGTATCCAGAGAGTCTTGGGGAACCCCCTGTAGTGATGCCCCTGCTGACAATACTTCTGGCTGTACAGGTAAATTTAAAGGGGTATTCTTTAGTGATGAGCGAATAGTGAGATATTTGAATATTCGATATTCGGACGAATATCGCGCAAATATTCGAATATTCGATCGAATATTCGATCTCATTAAAGTCTATGGCAACAAGTATTCGATTAGTGAAAAAGATCTATTTGACCATTTGGAGGGTAAAACCGGAAGCTGGGGGATTTGAACGCTTATCGAATATTTATCGAATATTCGCGGAATATTTGTACGAATATCGAATATCTCACTATTCGATCGAATATCTATTCGATCGAACAGTATTCGCTCATCACTAGTATTCTTATTAAAGTATATGTGTACATTGGCAGAAGAAAAAATAATGCGGCACTCACCAGGATTTGATAGTAGGCTTGTTTCTTTATTTCATGTAGACATCATAGCAGGGAGGGGGAGGATGCGTGACGTGTCTCTAATAGCGACACTGATGAGGGGCAACACCCCGAGACAGCTGTATGAGGATGGTTGCCTGGCCTTGGTTCTTCTCTTGTCATTACATTGACTTATAGGGCCACTTAATATGGTGGATTTGGTGGTTTCCTTACAGGAGCCGCTCCTCGGCTGGGTCCTTCCCGGAGGGATATCTGGCTAGTCCTGTGTTTTGAGACTCTTTGATGAGGCTCCACTGGCTTTTCTTTTGCACTTTAATAAGGGGGGATATAATAAGGTTCAGAGCAAGTGACCCCTCCTCTATGACACCTATATGCTTTAATAAGGGGGATATAGGGAGGTTCAGAGCAGGTGGCCCCTCCTCTATGACATCTAGATGCCCTAATATGGCAAGTTTCTAAACAGGTGACCCCTCCTATATATCAACCACATGTCTGTATGGTAGTGTAGGAGGAGTAAGCTGAAGTCTGGGCAGGTGTAGCTTGGCCAACATGGCAGAGGGTCAGAGCAGGCAGAGTAAGAGCCATATTACACGGGACGATTATCGTTCTAAAAATCGTTCGTTCGCATTTAAGCGAAAATCGCTTTGTGTAATAGCAGGAAACAATTAAACGACTGACGAGAAATCGTTGATTTTTTTTTTATAGAATCTGAACCTATTTTTGTTGTTGATTGTAATAACACGTCGTTTGCTCGTTCCCTGGTCTATCAGCCAGGAAAGGACGAGCACAAGAACGGCCGTTAGTAACGATCATCATCCTGTGTAAAGATTGTTTGTCATAGCGATATTGAGATAATTTATCGCCAAAAAAATTGTCCCATGTAATACCACCCTAAGGCTAGCATGTTCAACAGGAGATTGGTTCAGGCGGCAATGGAAGAGAATGGTCAGGAGCGACCTCCTAGAAAACACAGATTTCGAGGATTCCTCTAAATGGGGTAATGTGTTAGAAATTGGTGGCATCCAGCGGACCATGTACAGACATCCCTTACATTCTATAACATGGACCATGGATGACCCTATTTCATGGGTTGGGGGTGGTTATGAGTGGATGGGGGGGTCGCAGTTGTCGGACCTCAACCAATCATATCTTTATGAATCAATACGCCATCCATCTCTCGTAATAACCCTACTGTAGTACGGTTGTCGTACATGATCCCTATCCTTCCCTAATTTACCCACGCTGACACTTCCCGCTTGTAATAACCTTATATCGTACACCTATTATTATTATCTCCACCATTATTATTGTTTTTTTTATATATTTTTTTTATAACGATGATGAAAAATCAGATCATCCCGACCCAAGACAGCCGATAGATCCATCGCGCTCATTAAGTCCTTCGTGACGGCTCTCCGGAGCTGCACATCCCGTCAAAAATTAATATAAATCAAATTATTTTGCCGATTAACACAACCCCCCCCCTCCTGTTAACTTGTCAATCTCCTCCGCAGCCACGACGAGGAGACACCAGGACGGGTCTGTATAGTAAGTTTAATTGTGCAATAACCGGGCTATGGAGGTTCCTGCAATTCATTAGCTGATGGTTATTTCAAGCCGTTTTATAATCCCTGTGAATTGCTAATCGTGTTGAACCTCCTAAAGCTGGAGAACATTGCACACAAATAGCTCTAATCATACATAATAAACTAGGCTAATAAATTGCATCTAATACTGGCTCCGCTATTGCATGCATTCATTGTATTAAACTGGAAGTTTATTAAGGCTTGTAATGACCCGGTATTAATGTAAAGTGGGTTGTTTAATAATGTAAATGATTACGTCTTCCGCAGCTATTATTGTCATCGCTTTATTGTTAAGACCACAATTTACTCTCCACAATTCCTCCATGGTGCATGAGGGGGGGGGGGGGGGTGTTTCTTAATATCGGAAATATTTCCCCCGTTTCTTTTCACGGCAGAGGATAGAAGGTTTTTTTTATATATATATTTTTTCTTATATTTTGTATTGAATTTATAGTTAATGGATTAAGAGGTCGTCTAGATAGAAGTGTAGGATGAAAGATGAATAGTCTCGGGTGGAAGTGTACTTAGCGGCGGTGGTTGGCCTCCGTCGAGGTAGTGATGGATTGAGAGAGCGTTACGGAATGGGCAGGACTCCCACTTGTCATACCTGGAGGCAGGGTGCCGGCTCTGGAGCTCGGATACAGTTAGATTTACTAGACGTAGTAAACCCTATAGGTCAATGGATGAAGAATTACTGAGGGACTCCTGACTACTAATGGGATTTGGCAGATTTTGGGCATATTGATTGTACACAGTGACCCCACCAGCAGAATAGTGAGTGCAGCTCTGGAGTATAATACAGGATGTAACTCAGGATCAGTACAGGATAAGTAATGTAATGTATGTACACAGAGACCCCACCAGCAGAATAGTGAGTGCATCTCTACAGGATGTTAGTAAGTCCCATGAGTTGGGATAGCTTGTGCGGTGTTGTGGCAGCTCTGTAGGTGTAGGGTCACTTGGGCACTTGTCACAGTGGCCTGAAGTGTTCTTAGAACCCACCCCCGGACAAACAGGCAATGCGCTCAAGGTTGAGGATAACTCAAGTGTAGTCAGGTGTATGGGTGCGGGTGCAAAAATGATAGATCAGATAGAGTCTGATCAGGCCCGGGACAAGGAGTTTTGGTGCCCTAGGCAGAGAAGGCAAATTGCGCCCCCCCCCCCCGAACCCAGCGTTATCAGAATCGGCGGTCAGTTTCCCTAAAGGCCCTATTCCAAGGAACGATTGTCGGGCCATATTCGGCTGATAATCGTCCTGTGGAATAGTAGGTAACGATCAGCCGACATCGTTCATGACGGCTGATCGTTGCGTCGTTTGTCTTTCAAGCATGTTGAAAAACAAACGACTGATTCTATCATTTTACTGCAACACATACTGTACATGCCTTCACCACTGCAGTGGGATCCGGTGCCTTGCTAAAAAACATTTTTATCACAGGTTGAGAGTGTCAGGGAGGTGGGTCTGTGACAATGTCTGTGCACGCCCTGCTCTATGGCTGCTGCATCTTCAGGTCGTCTCCACTCCTCCAGCTGTCACTTATTCTGGAGGACGTGGCAGCTTGAAGATACAGCAGTGGCCAGAGAGCAGGGCGTGCACAGACATCGTCACAGACCCACCTCCCTGGGATAAAAATGTTTTTTAGCAAGACACGGGATCACACAGCAGCGGGGAAGGTTTGAGACAGCAACTGTATTGCTTCCCACTGTGCCAGTGCTCCCCCTGTGCCCCCATGTAGTAGACAAGCCCCCAAAGCACCCCATATAAATTGGTTTGCCAAATATGTGCCCCCATACAGTATAGGAGATCTTCTTTGTGCCTCCATTTAGGTAGGGTTTAGTAGTGGAGGTATTGTGGATAAGGGGTGTAGTAGTACAGGTATAGATGAGAGGTGTAGTAGTGGAGGTATAGTGGATAAGGGGTGTAATAGTTCAGGTACAGATAAGGGGTGTAGTAGTTCAGGTATAGATAAGGGGTGTAGTAGTGGAGGTAGAGTGGATAAGGGGTGTAGTAGTTCAGGTATAGATAAGGGGTGTAGTAGTGGAGGTAGAGTGGATAAGGGGTGTAGTAGTTTAGGTATAGATAAGGGGTGTAGTAGTTCAAGTATAGATAAGGGGTGTAGTAGTACCGGTATGGATGAGTGTTGTGTCAGTACATGCAGGGAGTTGCAGTGTTGTCACAGGCTGACAGCTAACCTGTGACAACACTACAACTCCTTGCATGCACTGACAGCCTATGACATCACTACAACTCCCAGCATGTACTGGCAACCTGTGGCAACACTACAAACCTGTGGCAACACTACAAATCCCAGCATGCACTGGGATCCTGGGAGTCAGTACATGCTGGGAGTTGTAGTGTTGTCACAGGCAAGCTGTCAGTACATGCTGGGAGTTGTAGTGTTGTCACAGGCTAGCTGTCAGTACATGCTGGGAGTTGTAGTGTTGTCACAGGCAAGCTGTCAGTACATGCTGGGAGTTGTAGTGTTGTCACAGGCTGACAGCTAACCTGTGACAACACTACAACTGCCAGCAAGTACTGGGAGGGATACACACACATACACTCACTCACTCACTCTCACACATACATGCATACATCCACTCTCACACACACATTCCCATGCAGGCACTTACATTTCATGAGGGATCTCCTTCTATCTTCCCAGCACCTGCAGCTCCTCTGTCGTCCTCCTCACCGGCACTATGCTCTCCCGCCCCTCCCCCTCCTGTCCTGCACAGACAGGAGACTGAAGCCATGAGGTGAGAGCCGGTGAGACCTACAGACTGCTGACAGGGGAGGGAGCACGACCCCAGACTGCATCCTAGTGAGAAGGACAGCTCTGTAAAAGTCTGTTCTTCTCACTAAGCAATGCAGTATACAGCCAGCAGCACCGTCCCCTCTCTGTGAGTCACCTGGCCCCTACAGCACTCCCGTCACTGCGGCCCTGGTTACAGTGCAGGGTGGGCTGGCGGGCGAGCGGGGGACAGGATGGATGGGTAAGAAAATGAATTACCCATCCAGACTGCGCCCCCTGTAGTTTTGCGCCCTAGGCCGTCGCCTACCCCTGCCTACTCTTTGTCCCGGCCCTGAGTCTGATAGCTTAAATAGGATAACTTCCTTTTTAGTTAGAATCTTCAGTGCTATACAAGACAATAATAACACTTTGGAATGCAGGTGCAGACGAGAGGTAGCTGTGATAGACTTGGGACAGCAAGAGTACAGTGAATTAGAGGAGCGTCTTGAGGGCCGTGTCCAATGTAGTAGTGTACTCTGCTGGGATAGCGTGGTTGAGAAAAGAAAAAGAATATACTAGTACTCACATATAGATATCTGCGATCTTGACCGCCTTTTGCCCTATAGTGTCGGGTTACCCGTCTTGCTAGGGTAGAATGAGGTCCCAGGACCCTGCACTTGATTGAGCAGACTTTCCAAGACTTCCCAGAATAGACGTGCGTTACAGTAGGATACGTAGGCTTTAACTGCTGCTTTGTCCTACTGTGGTCAGAACCTAACTTAAGGTGACTGCCCTGTGTGTTGCTGAAGGTATCCCTGGCGTGGACAAGGTGATCCTCAGAGGATGTCACTCCCTCCTAAAACCTTCTAGCACTGCTTGTAGTGGTTGTTACTTGCATAGAAGTAATCTTTCTGGCACTATGGTGTTCACAGTCCCTCCCCACCTCTACTGACAAAAAACTCTCCCACCAGGAATTATCTCCTTTTTGTAGATCGACCTTATGCTAGTGAGGGAAAAAAAGAGAAAAAATAGGATAGGAAGAAAAGTGAGTGAAACAAGCATGCACCTGTGATTGGAGAAGACAGAACAGGTGACACAAAATAGTTAACTCTTGAAACCTTGAACTGTGCATAGTATAAGGTACACAATAAATTCAACAGTGACACCTAGTGGGGAAAAACACTCAATACACTTTCCTTCATCCCCTTTTGAGAACCTGAGTGAGTTACTTTGCCCAGGTGCATACGACTTAGTGCCACACGTTTTCTGGGACACTACATAAGGACCAGGAGAAGGTCAATCCTGCACACAGTAGGACCAATAAGAGAACCAGTGTTTGTGTATCGGTGTATATGTTGATTGTCTGGCTTACAATACACAAGCCCTGTATACCACATGTAACACCTGCCATCTATACACTGTCTTGACTCCATCTCTACACATGGTTGGTTGTGTCTGATATCATATCATTTGGAGGAGTCCATTAGTGCACATCACCCTCATGGAGAACAATCGCTCGTCTTGCTCAAGATGTAAAAACGTTTCTGAATGAAGCTGAAGTCCGTGTAGGAATTAGTTTCTGCTGCTCAAAGTATTTCCATTGAATGGAGCTATTAGGAGTCATTGTGACCCCCGGCTCCTTTTGTGAAGAATAAAGTGGTTGGCTTCTGAACCAACGTCTCTTAGTTTTATTGAGTGATTGACTATTTTAACACGCTGCGCTGGTTATGTATGGCTTAGTTCATGGGCACGATAAAGCAATAATTTATCGGTGACCCATAAAATTAACTAGTGCCAATCATGTGTATCTGTAAAGATGACATTTTAATAGATTTTGGTGCAAAAGATAGATGAGTGAAAACACAATTTCAGTAAACGCCACAATACCTAACATTATACCGTAAGAGAGGGTTTTATTAGACCCCAGAAAAAAAACGTATGTTGTATCTTGGAATTTCCTAGATACATTTCTAGATTAAAAAAGGGAAATTTAAAGGGCATTTGTACTTGCAATGTATCAAGAAATAATTTTGATTTCGAAATCTATTATTGTTTGTATCTGTCCCCATGGTAACAATATAAGCAAACATTGTAATCTGACCTAGCAGCCTTGTCTATCTGCCTCCTCCCCTACTGCCTGTAGGGGGCAAATCATGACTAGCGTGCACTAAGGGGGCAAATCATGACTGGTGTGCGCTGAGGAGGAAGTCAGTGCAGGTAAGTGTAGTAGTCCTTGAAGAAAAGTCTGGGGTTATTCCCCCTCCGGAATCTTGTAGTTTTTGTTAACTGACGCCTGACCATAGGGTTTAGGGTTGTCTAGGGGTGTACCAGTGATGGGCTATTATGATGCAATGTACTTAAGGAGAAGAAATTTACTGTCAAAATTATCTGTGGTGTCAAAGACTTCAGAAGAGAAGGCTTTAGGGGTAGTGATTTCCAACAACCTGAAAATGAGTTCCCAGTGCAGCCAGGCAGTAGGGAATGCAAATCGCATGCTTGGCTATATATTTACAGTATAAGGCTGGGTTCACACTACGTACTGTATATTTCAGTCAGTATTGTGGTCCTCATATTGCAACCAAAACCAGGAGTTGATTGAAAACACAGAAAGGATCTGTTCACACAATGTTGAAATTGAGTGGATGGCCGCCATTTAATGGCAAATATTTGCTGGTATTTTAAAACAACTGCTGTTGTATTGAAATAATGGCCGTTTTGTACAATACGCAGTAAAGAAAAGTGTTGCAAACCTA
The DNA here is from genome assembly GCF_027789765.1 of Dendropsophus ebraccatus. Classification (NCBI taxonomy): domain Eukaryota; kingdom Metazoa; phylum Chordata; class Amphibia; order Anura; family Hylidae; genus Dendropsophus; species Dendropsophus ebraccatus. The sequence continues at coordinate 69,897,211 of NC_091466.1, read as the reverse complement.
AATAGGTAATATACAAATAGCTAAAAAATGAGACTATGAAGGGGTTAATGCTGCATCATTTCCTTCTACAGTCCTAGTCGCTGTAATCTGTTCTTCCATCACTATTGTCTGCAGCAGTTGTGGTGAGATTTGTATCTATCAATCTGTCAGCTCTTCATAAGTAAAACTACACTGAGACTCATGTCACGTAGATGTCACTAGGACTGTGCAGGGTCCAACAGAGAATTAAAGCATTTAAAGGGGCTTTCCACTTGGGAAAATCACTCATTTTTAATTAACTCAAATGATCGTGGAGAGTCCTGCTGTTAGTGCTCTGATCGATCATCCTGGAAGTGTTGGGTTTCCCTACAGCACCACCACAGGATAAATAAGGTATTACACCGAGCCCATTAAAATGCTGGGTCCTGAATATATTGGCTCCTATGTGGCACTGCTCCAGCGCTTTGGTTCTCAGGGTTATTGTAGAACTCCAGGCCACCTTCCACACAGTGCCTTGTCTGGTATACTGACACTCATTCTGGCCTACAGTCCATTGACACCCCTACAATAGATAAACCAGCCCACGATATCCCTTCAATAGTTGAGTCCATTAGTTGAGTCCAGTTCAGGACACCCCCACAATAGACAAGCCCACTATGGCATTCCCCCCTGGACACCCCCACAATAGACAAGCCCACTATGGTATGCAGCCAATGACACCCTCACAATAGACAAGCCCACTATGGTATCCAACCCATGACACCCCCACAATAGACAAGCCCACTATGACTATGGCATCCCGCCCAGGACACCCCCACAATAGACAAGCCCACTATGATATCCAGCCCATGACACTACCACAATAGACAAGCCCACTATAGTATCCAGTCCATGACACCCTCACAATAGACAAGCCCACTATGATATCCAACCCTTGTCACCCTCACAATAGACAAACCCACTATGGTATCTAGCCCATGACACCCCCACAATAGACAAGCCCACTATGGCATCCCGCCCAGGACACCCCCACAATAGATAAGCCCCCTATATTACCCAGCCCATGTCACCCTCACAATAGACAAGCCCACTATATTACCCAGCCCATGTCACCCCCACAATAGATAAGCCCCCTATATTACCCAGCCCATGTCACCCCCACAATAGACAAGCCAACTATGGTCTCAAGGCCATGTCACCCCCACAAGAAAATCCCGCCCATGTCACCCTTACAATAGACAAGCCTACTATGGAATCCCGCCCATGTCACCCTCACAATAGACAAGCCCACTATGGTCTCCAGACCATGATACCCTCACAATAGACAAGCCCACTATGGTATCCCGCCCATGACACCCTCACACTAGACAAGCCCACTATGGTATCCCGCCCATGACACCCCTGCAATAGACAAGCCCACTATAGTATCCAGCCCATGTCACCCCCACAATAGACAATCCCACTATAGTATCCAGCTCATGTCACCCCCACAATAGACAAGCCTACTATGGTATTCCACCCATGACACCCACACAATAGACAAGCCCACTATGGTATCCCACCCATGACACCCTCACAATAGACATGCTGGTGACCGTTACATAAAGCCCCCACAATAGACAAGACCTCTTTGGTGTCCAGTGCACAACACCCACAATAGACAAGCCCAGGCCCAACAGCTATATAGGCCAACAACAGGCACCTTCCACGGTCACACTATACTCTCTCCCTTTGGTCCTGAACCACCCCCTGTATGTACGTATGTACAGTATTTTGTTTGATTATGTAGCACCAACATATTCCATGGCACTGTGGCCTAGTTCTCCAGCACTACAACCTCACACCACCATCCCCATCAGACTCCTCCAGGGCCCTACTCTTGTTACGTCACACGGTGCTCTCTGCTGCCACCTCTGTCCGTGTCAGGAACTGCCCAGAGCAGGAGAAGTTTTCTATGGGGATTTTCTGCTGCTCTGGACAGTTCCTGACACGGACAGAGGTGGCAGAAGAGAGCACTGTGTCAGATAAGTACTGGAAGACGACATTTTTTAATAGAAGTAAATTACGAAGCTAACGTTTTGACACCAGTTGATTTGAAATATATATAGTGGTACCTTGGTTTAAGAGTAACTTGGATTGACAGTGCTTTGCAATAACAGCTCACCGTTTTTCAAAATTGTAACTTGGTTTAAGAGCTTCCTGTACTGGGTGGGCGGGAGAGTGGTGGAGTGGAGTTTGCATAGCAGGGTTTCCAGCACTGTACTCTGACCCCCTATGATGGGCCTGCACTCACACTCAGCTATACACACTGCTGCTATAATGTGCCTGCACTCACACTCAGCTATACACACTGCTGCTATGATGTGCCTGCACTCACACTCAGCTATACACACTGCTGCTATGATGTGCCTGCACTCACACTCAGCTTTACACACTGCTGATATAATGTGCCTGCACTTACACTCAGCCACTCACACTGCTGTATAGAAAAGTTTGTCACTGTACTCTTGCACAGCTCTGTGATTCTCACTTCCTGATTGGTCCATGCTGAACACACACCTTCCCCACTGTAGTCATGTGACCACACAGACCTCTGACAGCAGCCCTGCTTCTCTATTCTAGCCTGTTGTACTACACTACTGCATTATGGGGATCTGCTACAGTTACTATACATTATACACCACATGCTGATTGCTATACTGTACAGTAACTTATATATCACATATCCCGCTGCTGTGTTATCAGGGTTATACAGTTACTATACATTATACACCACATGCTGCTATACTGTACAGTAACTTATATATCACATATCCAGCTGCTGTGTTATCAGGGTTATACAGTTACTATACATTATACACCACATGCTGCTATACTGTACAGTAACTTATATATCACATATCCAGCTGCTGTGTTATCAGGGTTATACAGTTACTATACATTATACACCACATGCTGATTGCTATACTGTACAGTAACTTATATATAACATATCCAGCTGCTGCTGTGTTATCAGGGTTATACAGTTACTATACATTATACACCACATGCTGATTGCTATACTGTACAGTAACTTATATATCACATATCCAGCTTTCTAAATGTTTGTTTCTTTAGTTTTACATGTTATTCAAAATAAAAAATAAAAAAAACTTTTGTGGTGTGGAACCAATTGTCTGCATTTCAATGATTTCTTATGGGAAAATTTGCTTTGGTTTAAGAGTGGATTTGGATTACAAGCGCTGTCCCGGAACGAATTATGCTCGTAATCCAAGGCACCACCGTATATATATATATTTATTGCTGGAGTACCCCTTTAATTTATCTAATATGGTATCAAATTGTGTTACCGAACAAACTCAGCTCTGCTGCATCTGTGCAACAAATGTTTGAGGACACAGGAGGGCTTTGTCTGCACGGGGCAAATATAATTTCTGATGATCAGGCTAAACCTCTCCCCATCCTGGTCACGTGCTGCGGTCTTTGTATACGCCGTATACTATGTGTGTCATATCTGAAGATCATTAGATAGCGCCGGAGCTTTGTAGTTGACAGAATGGAGTTACGGGGACAGGACAGAATTTGCGTGTAGCTGCGGACAGGTGCGGGGAGCTGGGAGCTGACCTCCCGCCTCACAGATTGCTTACTCAGCTCGGCTGTGTCGGCTCTGATGTGCTGAGTCTGCAGCCCTCGTGCTGATCGCTCGCCCCGGTTTCCTGTGTCTGGACTGGTTTGAGGTTCAGTTCACTTCCTGCTCGGCGCTGCTGATGGCTGGGCTAATTGAAAAGACATGGCGAGGGGAAGTCCAGCTCAGCCGGCGATGGTGAAACGTGTAATTGGTGTAAAATGCCAGATGAAAGGGGAGTCAGGGAGTCAAATATTCATATCTGGGGATAATAATGGCAGACGACTCTGTCTGGAGCAGAACACAGGGGTCACCATTGTTCCAGGCTGCAAGTATATAGTTTCCTATAGTATCCCATATAGCGTCTCACTCTACAACAAGGATGGAGAGGCCTTAGTGCTCCAGCTGCCTGGACAGCCATGATGGGAGTTGTAGTTTTGCAACAGCTGGAGGGCCAATGGTTCCCTATCTCTTCTCTATAGTGTCACCTATTCCCTTATAATATCCAGCATTCCTATAATATCCCCCTACCCCCATGGTTTCCCGTAATATCCTGTACCCCATGTCCTATAACCTATAAAGCTGCGATCCTCCAGCAAAATTATGACTCCCATCATATCAAGGCTTTGGCTGTCCAGGCATGATGGGAATTGTAGGGCCACAGCGCTGTTTTATAATGTCTCCATCTCTTATGATATTCCCTGGATGTAATACTGTCATGTATAATGTCCATGGGGTAACTTTAAAGGGCAGGGCCCCATAGCAAACGTATGACCCCCCCATCCTACTGTAGGTACTCCTCTTGTTTGTTAGCCCTCTGCCCAGTAGATAGCATATGTTAGGCATCTCTGCTCTGGTATCCCCCCCCCCCCAAGCAGATAGTGCCCCCGATGGTAGACATCTCCCCTAGTGTCCCCCATGGTAGACATCTCACCTAGTGTCCCCCATGGTAGACATCTCCCCTAGTGTCCCCCATTGTAGACCTCTCCCCTAGTGTCCCCCATGGTAGACATCTCCCCTAGTGTCCCCCATGGTAGACCTCTCCCCTAGTGTCCCCCATGGTAGGCATCTCCCCTAGTGTCCCCCATGGTAGACCTCTCCCCTAGTGTCCCCCATGGTAGACATCTCCCCTAGTGTCCCCCCATCGTAGGCATCTCCCCTAGTGTCCCCAATGGTAGCCATCTTTTCTAGTGTCCCCCGTGGTAGGCATCTCCCCTAGTTTCCCCCATGGTAGGCATCTCCCCTAGTGTCCACCATGGTAGGCATCTCCCCTAGTGTCCCCAATGGTAGCCATCTCCCCTAGTGTCCCCCATGGTAGGCATCTCCCCTAGTGTCCACCATGGTAAGCATCCCCCCTAGTGTCCCCCATGGTAGGCATCTCCCCTAGTGTCCCCCATGGTAGGCATCTCCCCTAGTGTCCCCCATGGTAGGCATCTCCCCTAGTGCCCCCCATGGTAGGCATCTCCCCTAGTGTCCCCCATGGTAAGCATCTCCCCTAGTGTCCCCCATGGTAGGCATCCCCTCTAGGCTTTATAGAAGGTACAACAAGTGTAGGTGCAGAGCCAAGTAACTACAGAGTTCAAAGCCTTAAACAAGTCAGCAGCTTTACTGGCCAACTCTTTAGTGCAATACACAGATCAGTGCCTTGGCAGATAGTCTTTTCTCCTGATGGACAACACAGAAGGCTTAGACTGGGCCCTCAGGGTATATGAGTACTTTAGTTTACTTAGTAGGTTAGGATGAGCTTTGGTTAAGGTAAAGGTAGGCTAGGGGGCTACCAAGTGGCCATGTCTACTTAGTAGCAGTACTCTGTTAGGGCGACTTGACTCAGTACAGAAATCTTGATAAAAGAACTAGAAGAACTTTCTAGGAAGTCGTGGCACGCCTGCTCTGGGGCAATACCTTATGGTTATGGTTTAGAGCTGGGATGGGGAACCTTCCACCCTCCACGTTTAGCTGTCCCGGCATGATGGGAATTGTAGTTTTGCAGCAGCTGGAGGGAGGAAGGTTCCCCGTCTCTTGTTTAGAGTCTATTTACAAATACTCTAATATAATATTCCATAAACCATTGAGCAGCTACAAAGCGCATCTCTCTCCCTGGAGGACCTGACATATACTCCACTACTCAGACATCCTATGGATATGAATGGGCACAGTGTAATACTTCACTTCTCCTCTTGTGGCGCTGCAGAAAACATTTGACTGGAACTTTACTGATTTTTTTTTTTACCAGTTTTTTTCACAGTATACAATATAATCATCCTAAAAAAAAGTGAACAATCCCTTGAAGTAATTGCTATAGAGCCTTCTGAAGTATATAGGTGCTGTTTGGTGGGATTTACATCTGCGTACACCTGACATCTCATCCTGGCCTTATCCGGTGCTCACAATGAAATATTTGCCTGCAGGCTGCGAATAAAATCCTGAGCCTTGGATGGCGGTGTCCTGCACCACGAGAGGCCGAAGTCAACGAGCGAGCACTTAGCTGCATGGCTGAGCACGAGAAGCAAATGTTTATTCCAATAGTGGCAAATGCCATTCATGGGTAATTCACTTCATGGTGAAGGATATATGTCTACATGACATGTGAGCGAGAGGCGCACACAGGCTTCATACTCCTCCATCTGTGCCGCCTGCACACACATCATGGCGGTATTACCCAAAGACTGGATATTACAACATAAAATTAAAGGGGAAGATTTATCAAATATGGTGTAAAGTGAGACTGGCTCAGTTGCCCCTAGCAACCAATCAGATTACACCTTTTATCCCTCACAGACTCTTTGGAAAATGAAAGGTGGAATCTGATTGGTTGCCGGGGGCACCTGGGCCAGTTTCACTTTACACCATGTTTGATAAATCTCCCCCATGTGTCTGCTATAGTGTTCATCCATTCTCTCTTTGTTTCTATAAGAAGACATTACTGCTAGTAGAGGGCCCCGTCACGCCAGATTTCCCCATCCATAGGATTTTTCCTGAAGGGTGTCCATGGGCATGCAAAAATATAAGTCCAGCACAGATGCCCCATAGAACCCTATAGGGGCATCCAGAATTTGGGGCAGCTCTGGATGAACATCGGGAAACTGTCTGGAATTCAAGATGTACTGATTGGCAGCCCGCTCCAGCTATGGCACTTGGACAAGTGGCACCAGGTGCTGACACTGGCCCTTTAACTGTACACGCCACTAATCAGGAGCATATACAGTTATATGTGATGCAGTGTTTGACAGGGCCAGGAACAATTGGCTCCTGGCCCTGTCAGTCTCCCTTGTAGCTGGAAAAAGCAGTATGTTGCAAAAGGCCCTGCTGTGGTCAGGCAGGGGTTAACTGCAGCTGAATAAAAATAAAAAAAAACCTCACCTAGGACCTGTTCCCTCCAGTATTATTCTGAATAACATGTAAAACAGATGAAACAAACATTCAGAAACAGCAGAATATGTGATATTATAAGTTACTGTACAGTAATGGAGAGGATGGGAAACACAAGGGCTGACAGAGACTGCAGGGAGCATGAAGGAATGAGCAGGGCAGATGTGGGCACATACATACAGCGCTCTCTGTCCAGGGAGAGAGGGGTTACAGCTATGGAGAGATTACCTCCACAGTCCTGTCCCCTGATGTAAGCCCCAGCCTGAAGTGGATCTGCTGTCATTTGGAAGGTGAGGGAGACTTCCTGGGTCAGAGTACAGGGCTGTAGACCCCGCTATGCAGACCATGCCCCTCCCCCACTCCCCCTCCCACCCAGTACAGGGAGCTTTTAAACCAAAGCAATGCTCTTAAACCAAGTCACAATTTTAAAAAACTGTGAGCTCTTAAACCAAAACGCTCTTAATCCAAGTTACTCTTTAACCATGGTACCACTGTATAACATTATTGTTCCTGCACGGTGAACGGCATAAAAAAAAACGCACAAGGATTGCTTATTTTATTGAATTATATATCACAAAAAAAATTAATAAAGACCAATCAACATTTTTCTGTTACACCAATATGATATTAATAAAAACTAGAGATCATGGCGCAAAAAATGACACCCCAACCAGCCCTGTAGGTGGAAAAATAAAAGCGCTATGGCTCTTAGAAGGCGGGGAGGAACATTGCATTAATCTCACCCAGACATCCACGCATCAAAGGGCTCTGTCTTGAAGGCGTTAAAAGTGGTCCCCCCATACGGTGGGGTTGAGGCCATTTTTAGGCCCCCTCCCCCACTGTATGATGTGACCATACCCAGCGTATAAGACGACCCCCCACTTCTAAGAAGATTTTTCGGGGTTAAAAAGTCGTCTTATATGCCGGAAAACACGGTACTTGTCCCATGAACGGTAGTTTTCTAAGAAATTATTTAAATACTGTATGGAAGTATTATTTAGGCATAATATGGCGGTATTACCTAAGCAATAAACCAACGTGATGTGTGAGAAATTATTTAGGCATCATATGGCGGCGTTACTTGGGTGATGGAAAGCAGCATTTTGTGACCAATTATTTTTAATACTATATCAAACTATTATTTAGGCTTCGTATTGCGGTATTACAGTATTTGTGTGTATACAGTATATATTTTTTATATAAAAAGTTTGCTTTTATGGGAGAATCACTGTTATAGCATGACGTATCTGGGCACCATATGGCAGCACATAGAGCTACCCAGACTACAGGCCCAATATATATGCTAATTATTGTAAATGTAATGGTCAGTCTACGCATAAGATTAACAACCACATAATTATGCAACCTCCAACCCACCGCTACTTCCCGTCATAGCGATATTTTCGGGACTTTTTTTTGGGTGGCTGCAATTAAAATTTATTAATCTCCAACTTTCTTATCAGGGTATGTAGATGACTTTCCTGGGTGCTAAGTCTGCTGTCATTGACTTAAGTGATACTAAACATCAGCAGTAAACAAGGAAGCAACAGTCTATCGAGATATTGTTCCATTTACACCTTCCGTATACACTGTTGTTTTACGCTGCCTACAAAACGCCGCCAATGAAAACCTCCTACATTATTAATGCTTTCAGTTCTTTTTTTTTTATTTTTATTCTCACCGTTGTTCAAATCAGGAAGTTTCAAGACCATAGTCTGTGTTTTCTTCCGTATATTTATACCCTTACTTTGTACAGTAATACAGGAAGGCCGTTCAGTACCGAGCAGTTTGAGAACCACGGGGAACAATGTAAATGGGTTTAATTGGTTTTTACACAGGTCGCCCGGTCCATAGAGTGTAAGGGCCCTATTACACGGGGCGATTATCGTTCGGATAATCGTTAAATCGTTTGGATCGAATCGATAATTGTTAAACGATTCGGATCGAATCGATAATCGGATCGAATCGATAATCGTTCGGATAATCGTTAAACGACGAACGAAAGTACGTAGATCGCTTAATAAGACCTGGACCTATTTTTATCGTTCGCATGGAATAAGATGTCATTCGGTCGGTCGCAGTAGCAACGAACGCAATAGCGACGACAAGACAACCGCAAGGACGATCATAAGTAACGATTAAATGGGTGAACGATTTCAGGCCTTTCGCAATAGCGGCCGTTTGAGATCGTTTATCGTTAACGATTATGCAAACGATAATCATCCCGTGGAATAGGGCACTAAGGACTAGCAGTAAGTAGTGATGCATGGTACATCACTACTTACCGTAAAGGAGCGGGGATACCTGTCATAATGATGGGAATCCCCGCTCTAAATGGGTATTTCCCATGGCGGAGAGGCAGTGCCAGGTTGGAGGAGAGTTCCTGGAGCTGGGGCAGCCTGAAGGAGCTGTTCTCCGCAGCGACGGGGTGAATTATATGGCCAGCATCTGCTGGGTAAGCGGTGGGGTGGGCGGCCGACCTCCATGCTTCAGCAGGAGCAAAGACGCCAGCAGTCTGGAGAGGAGTCCCCGCAGCTGGTGCAGCTCCCTTTGCTCTGTCCTGATATAACTTAGCATCACTTGGATGTAGGGTTTTGCAGCTCAGTTCCAATAAAGTAAATGGAGCTGAACTGTAATACAACACACAACCTGAGGACAGGGGTGGCGCTCCCCCCCCCCCCTCCATCCCTAATTCTCAAGAAGAATAAAGCTAAAGGGCAACTGTGGCAGTTTTTATTTTATTTTTCAAATCAACTGCTGCCGGAAAGTTATACAGATTTGTAATTAACTTCTATTTACAAATCACCAGTCTTTCAGTACTAATCAGCTGTTGTATGCCCTGCGGGAAGTGGTATATTCTTTCCAGTCTGACACAGTGCTCTCTGCTGCCACCTCTGTCCATGTCAGGAACTGTCCAGAGCAGCAGCAAATCCCCATAGAAAACCTCTCCTGCTCTGGACAGTTCCTGACACGGACAGAGGTGGCAGCAGAGAGCATTGTATCAGACTGGAGAAAATACACCACTTCCTGCAAAGCATACAGCAGCTGAGAAGTACTGTAAGACTGGAGATTTTTATATAGAAGTATATTACACATCTGTATAACTTTCTGGCACCAGTTAATTTATTTATTTTTTTCTCCAGAACACCCTTTTAAAGTAGTTTATGCCATGTGTCCAAGAAGAAGGACCCTAGCTCTATACATCTAATAGATATATGTATGTGTCTAATAATCCACTATATCTGATAACCTAGCAGCCATTAGATTCCATATAAGAAAGTGACCCATGACTAGTCGGCAATGGCAGCGGAGCTGTCCCTGGCTTTCGGGTCATCCTGTCCTCTTCCGTCTTCGGCTGCCGGACCCGTTGACTTGGTTCAATGGCAGTTCAAGCCTTTAATTACCAATCTTGAGTTTGCGTTGGCTTTTAGTGAGTCCCGCGGTGGCTCCGGGTTCGGCTGTATTATTCGTCATTATCACGGCCATTCTTTCCTGCTTTTCTCTCCAGGTTCCGCGGCTCGACCTCCTGTGTTCTGAGCCTGACCCTTTTCTGAAGCCATTAATGTAACTGAAAGACGCTGATCCATTATGAGACACTTGGAGACTTATATCTGAGTACTTTTAAAAGCTTTTTGTATTTTTTTTTTTTTTATAAAATCCTATGAATAACTTCAATTCATGTCTTCAGCTTTAAAACCTCTGAAGAAGAAGAAGAGGGGGGAAAAAAGGAACTCCAACATTGAAGAGACCCGGTGACCCGCAGGATGAGAGCAGTAATGCATTGGAGGTCCTTCAGGAGTGAAGTAGTGATCCACCTCATGGAGGCTGAGCGGGGCGCGAGGGGGCTCCTCATATCTCCCACAGACGTCTGAAGAAATCTTCTGTCTGAGCTGAAGGAGGGATAATGATGGCCGCTCTCTCATCATTTCCTGCGTATGGATCACAAGGAAGACTCTCTCTATGCAGGGCGCCATCTTCCTATACGTCCAGGAAAACATTTTCTTCTCCTATCTATCTATCTATCTATCTATCTATCTTCTATCTATCTATCTATCTATCTATCTCCCTATCTATCTATCTATCTCCTATCTATCTATCTATCTATCTATCTATCTCCTTATCTATCTATCTATCTATCTATCTATCTATCTATCTATCTATCTATCTATTATCTATCTATCTCCTATCTATCTATCTATCTATCTATCTATCTATCTATCTATCTCCTATCTATCTATCTCCTATCTATCTATCTATCTATCTATCTATCTATCTATCTATCTATCTCCTATCTATCTATCTCCTATCTATCTATCTATCTATCTATCTATCTATCTATCTATCTATCTCCCAATCAATCAATTATTTAAATATCTTTATAAATGACCCTTATAAAGGCACTACAGATAAATATTGACACCCCCAGTCCTCACTTTTCCACCTGTTCTGGAAGCTTCCATTAGTAGTTCTCCACTTAATGACATTTGTGCAAGAAATACCATTTACTTTGCTTTTCTCTTTTTGCCTCATCTCAGGGACTCTGAAGAAATTGCATCTTAAACAAACATCTCTATTCTGTATAAGTGAGCGGCGGTGGTGGTGGTGGTGGTGGTGGCGGGGCATTAACACATGCACACAAGCCTATTTGTTTGGGGGGAGAATTTATTGCAGCAGTAATAACTGTCAGGCGGAAAGTGTTCTTAATGTGCTACAGACAGGCGCACCAGTCAGGGGATCCATCACTCTATCGACTACCTGACATGGCCACAGTCAACTCTTGTCATGAACTTAAGTACTCAAAGTGGGAGCTGTGATCAATGGAGCAGGATCTGGTGGCCGGAGATTTCCAGATGTGTTATAAGTGTCTGCCCTGTCTGTCTGACCCCAGCGCAATAAGGAAACAATGGAAGCTAGACTCTTTATAAAGATGAATATTATGTTTAGGTCTTTCATATAAAAAAGACATCTATCTATCTATCTATCCATCTATCTATCTCCTATCTATCTATCTATCTATCTATCTATCTATCTATCTATCTATCTATCTATCCATCTATCTATCTCCTATCTATCTATCTATCTATCTATCTATCTATCTATATATCTATCTCCTATCTATCTATCTATCTATCTATCTATCTATCTATCTATCTATCAATCTATCTATCTATCTATCTATCAAATTGTAGAAAATTGCCCACAGCACTCCAAGGTAACAGTTAAAGTGTTCTTTTATTCCATAGTGAAACAGCACAGCACAGTGTTAAAAAGCTATCTATCTATCTATCTATCTATCTCCTATCTATCTATCTATCTATCTATCTATCTATCTATCTATCTATCTATCTATCTCCTATCTATCTATCTATCTATCATCTATCTATCTATCTATCTATCTATCTATCTATCTATCTCCTATCTATCTATCTCCTATCTATCTCCCTATCTATCTCTCTATCTATCTATCTCCTATCTATCTATCTCCCTATCTATCTATCTCCTATCTATCTCCTATCTATCTATATATCTATCTATCTCCTATCTATCTATCTATCTATCTATCTATCTATCTATCTATCTATCTCCTATCTATCTCCTATCTATCTATCTCCTATCTATCTATCTATCTATCTATCTATCTATCTATCTATCTATCTATCTATCGATTGTAAAGTGGTTGGCTGAAACGCATTGCTGAATAGATCACATTGCTTGTATTTTACATCCTCGGTATTGATCTACTTGGACCAGTCCTGCAGTGGACTCCCCCTGTTGTGGCTATATCCCAGCCTACCTGCTCCCTATCCTTACCTGGGTTACCTATGGTCCAGTGCGCCGTGTGGATCCAATTCTACATTTTCCTATACACCCCTGCGTTGGTGTCACCAGGAGGACCTGCAGTACTGCTATCTACATGCCCATCATAGAGTTGTACCTATTCATTTGCACGACCCGATCAGGTGAGTGCTTGCATTGCCCCACTCACCCCCGTTTGAGTATTTGCCCAACCCTACTACACCAGGAGGTGCCCCTTTCTCTTCTGTTTTCAAGTGGTCAGGCTGGGATATCTGATCATCCCTTCCTAGATCAGAAATGCCAGTCAATAATTAGTAAAAGAGAACTTAAAAAAAAATCTGAAATTCCAGTCATAATAGGGGAGAATTTTCACAGAAAACCTAATAGTCCCATTAATCCTGACGCTGATAATGACGGGTCCCACAAGAGGAAGTAGTTGTGTGGAGAACATTTCCAATTTTCTAAAGTGACAAAAGTGCTTCCCATTAGTACTGGTTGAATGTAAGCTGAAACTCAAGAGGGAAACAGAAAGGCAGAATTAAAGGATCGTCTGACCCCTAATCCCCAGACGAGCAGGCGTTCCCACCGCAAGCACAAGGTGGCTGGCCTGTGTGTAACAGTGGTGGAGCCCGCTGTATAATACTACTTACTGTACAAGGATGGAAACTGGTGCAGAAGGAAAATCACTGCAATCACAAAGCTCAAGAATAAAATAGTAATAATACTGTTGTATGATAGTCACACAGGATAGCAACCTAATTTTGGTAAACTGGAAGACTATAGAATATAGGACTTGAGGAAGCTTGGATGGCCTAGAACTTGGAGAGGTTCATACACTATGGTACTTGGCACTCGAGGAGGCTCATACCCTATGGTACTTGGCACTCGAGGAGGCCCATACCCTATGGTACTTGGCACTCGAGGAGGCCCATACCCTATGGTACTTGGCACTCGAGGAGGCTCATACCCTATGGTACTTGGCACTCGAGGTGACTCATACCCTATGGTACTTGGCACTTGAGGAGGCTCATACCCTATGGTACTTGGCACTCGAGGAGGCTCATACCCTATGGTACTTGGCACTCGAGGAGGTTCATACCCTATGGTACTTGGCACTCGAGGAGGCTCATACCCTATGGTACTTGGCACTCGAGGAGGCTCATACCCTATGGTACTTGACACTCGAGGAGGCTCATACCCTATGGTACTTGGCACTTGAGGAGGCTCATACCTTATGGTACTTGGCACTTGAGGAGGCTCATACCCTATGGTACTTGCCACTCGAGGAGGCTCATACCCTATGGTACTTGACACTCGAGGAGGCTCATACCCTATGGTACTTGGCACTCGAGGAGGCTCATACCCTATGGTACTTGACACTCGAGGAGGCTCATACCCTATGGTACTTGGCACTTGAGGAGGCTCATACCTTATGGTACTTGGCACTTGAGGAGGCTCATACCCTATGGTACTTGGCACTCGAGGAGGCTCATACCCTATGGTACATGGGACTTGAGGAGGCTCATACCCTATGGTACTTGGCACCCGAGGAGGCGCATACCTTATGGTACTTGGCACTCGAGGAGGTTCATACCCTATGGTACTTGGCACTTGAGGAGGCTCATATATTATGGGATTTGTGACTTGAGGAAGCTCATACATAATGGGGCTTGAGACTAAAGGAGGCTCATATACTATAGGGCTTTGGACTTCAGGAGACTCATACACTATTGCGCTTGGGACTTGAGGAGGCTTATACACTAAGAATCAGGGACTTCAGGAGGCTCAATAGTATAGTATCTTGGATTTTAAAAGGCTCACACACTATGGGGCTTGGGACTTCAGACTCCAATACTATGGTATTTATGACTTTAATAGGCTAATACACTATGGTATCCTGGACACTTGATGAGCCCCATACACTATGGGGCCTTGCACTTGACAAGGCTGGGTCACTATGAGGCCTAAAGTTTGAGAAGGCTGGCTTAAAATGGTTTATAAGATATGAAGAGTATGGGCCTATGATTTAAGAAAGCTAGGAAATTATAAGGCTGGGGACTTAAGGGGACTGGAAAGCCTGGAACTTGAGGAGGATAAACTATGGGGTCTGTGGTATGAGGATACTGGGACTCTATAAGGCTTTAGACTTGGGGTGGTTAGCTTCAGATAGGTAATGAGACTTCAAATGTCTGAGAAACTATAGCCTAGGTCTTAAGGTGGTTGGGACCCAATTGGGTCTAGAACTTGAGGAGACTTTGATATTATTGAAAACTGGGACTTTAGGCCTAAAAAAACTGGGACTCTTTAAGTCTCATTGAGACTATGACACAAAGGAACCTGGGACTTGAAGAGAAATTGATTATATGGAACTTGGGACTTGAGGCATCTGGGACATTATAAAACTTTAAGGAGGCTGGGAGATTATTGGGGTATTTAGGAGGCAGTGACACTATATGATCTGGGATTTGGGGAGGCTAGGACAGTATGAGGTGTGGACATTGAAGACTTGAAGAACTAGGAACATTATTAAGCTTTGGACTTGAAGAAACTGAGACTCTATGGAACCTGGGACTTGAGAATACTGGGACCTTAACCCAGTAGTTACAATAATGAATCTGGGTCTTGATGACTCTAGGATTAGGGCCTTAGGGAGGGAGGAACTTCAGGAGGCTGGATCTTGAAGAGTTGTGAAACTGTAGGGCATTTCATGGGGCAGATTAATAGGCTGAGCCCTTATGGGACCCGGGCTTCACAAAGCTCTACTTCCAGGTTCCATATGTAGCACCTAGAGGCTGAGGCATCTAGGGACCAGGCACATCCTATATAACTCAACATCTCTCATTCAGAACTGTAGATGTTTAGGAAGGAGTGGAATGGCTGGCCTCGCTAGCTGAGGATGGTCATAAGGAGGGAAATGGGGTCATATATGACACTGATCAAATTGGGGCAAGGTTTTTGTCCCTGGGCCCTGATACAATGAAAAACAAGTAAGAACGCAATAACATTGTATGGTCCTACGTCTGTCATGGTTGTGCCTCTTACAGTCCAGAAGAATAATCTATCAAGCATTGGAAATAACGCTAAAGCTTAAAGCATCGATCTACTAAACGGCCCAATGATGTTCTAATTGATAATGAAAGATGATTTTACTCTTCCGGTGTAAAGCTGTGGAAACGACTCTGAAAAGGAAGGAGCAAATGTGCAAAGCGGTTGCCATCCATTCTTGGTAATGTGTAATCAATAGATCTTTCACAAGTGACCAGAGCCTACTGAGCCATGCCGGCCTAAAGTCAATCAATAATCACTGCCGCTGCCCAACCTGGTAACATGAAGCCCCCTGGGTCACATTTCCTCAGACTAGACCTGACTGCAACTCTGACAGCTGCAGGTTAGCCAGGGGTCAAGTTTATGCCCTGAAGGACTCCGAACCTTTGACTTTAACAATTACTGCAGTTTTATAAGACGGGGTTGTCCCAGTGTGAGTACAGGACAGCTCCTTCTCGTAGCTTTATAGTGAGCAATAATAAGAACACTAGAACATGACTCAAATGTTAGTTGCCAATAGGCCATGAACATCTGGAATTTATGTATACCGTAAATAGCCATGTCTAGGGTAAAGAGGTATGTTACTTAAAGGAAATATTTACTGTGTTATACTGTTATTGCTATGGATATATACAGGATCAGACATGAGAGTGTGTGGTGCAAACACTTGAAGGCCAATGGAACCTATTGTTGGCCTAGAAGAGTTTTAGGTGTGGACTTGTCTTGTAGAGAGTGCCAGTGGGTTGAAGTTATTGAGCTAGAGATGAGTGGTGTGTCTACTGTAATTGGGACAGAGATCCAAAGGTGTAGACATGGCAGAGCAGTACCCTACGTAAAGGCCAGTGTCATCACAGGCTGAAAGTCAATAAGTCTGCTTAGGACAGTGATATGTAGACTGTGCGAATGCAACCTTATGAGACAGTGTGAACTATCAGAATGTTCTTCAATATTGGGCCAAGCACAAAGTGAGGACTAGTGATGAGCGAACATGTATGTAAATGTTCATATGTTTGTACGAATCGGGGTGTTCGCTCATCACTAGGTGAGAACATGTTTGCACATTCTCAGCTGACTTTGTGATTATTAGAGGAACAGGATAGGTCTATACAAAGTGGTCTAAGGATGCATGCTATGGTAGAAGATAACCTTACAGAGACTCATAACACTGTAGTAACCTAAGGCGCAATGGGACTCTTTGTAGATTTGTGGAGAATTGGATTGTTCCCCTGTCCTGGTGGCCTATGACCACTCAAGTGTCCTGTATCGTTCAAGTACTTATACCATGAAGAACATGATGTGAAACCTCTAAGCGTCTTGTAACCATCAAGTGCATGGACTCTTTCGCTTACATTCTACCATAACAGGGGCATCTTTGACTGCCTCTTATAGATGTCTCTGGAAAAAAAGAGTACATTAGAGACGAGTACAACTCAGTCTGATCATTCAACGTCTGATTATCGGTGGCTGAATAAGTTGAATGAGGGAACAAACATAGGCCATAGTGTGTATTCATGTTTCCCTGGACTCCCGAGGGTTGAATCCAACTTCTTCAGCCACCAGTAATCCAATTCCGAACAATCGTACTCCAGCATGGACTCTAGAGTGCCCCCTTCCAAATCATACAGCACTGTCTATAAAAAATAAATGGGTGGTTGTGTACCACATGGAAGGGTGCTGTCTACTGATCGGGAGTGCCTCTCCTCTCTGCCTAGTAGAGGACCCCCTATTAATGGTCATATGGCCAGGGGCTTCTTTAATGCAACTCTAAAAGCACTACTTACAAGAGAGAACATGGTGCACATTGCGCTCAGCATGCCCATACTGATCTCCGGCATCACCGGCATGGTTATGTATGTATAACTTTCCTTTTAACCTGGTCAGATAAATTCCGCCTTTTTCCAGTATCCGTCCACCTATTCCCCTCTCCTACCTACCACCAAGCCTTCATAAATCTCCGTACAAGCCTTCGAGTGTCATCTTTATTCTTGACTAGCCTAAATTGATAGCAGAATGTTTGATCAGAGAGAAGTCAGGCAGGTTACAGAGCGGCTGAAGCTAATTTCTGAAAATGCAAACGCGGGATCGGGTCACGAGAAAATTAAGTTTGATGTCAAGAGGTCTTGGAGCTTGTCTTCCCCTTTGACCCCGACTCTTGGCACTACACGCTAGTTTCCTTTTGAAGTGGTCTTTTCTGAATAGCAAAGATTCATTTAGCTGACTGTCTTTTATGTCTGGATGTGAAGAAGCTCGAATATTGTGCAAAAAAAAAAAAAAAATCTGCCATGATATCCATAATGAACAATATTTATACAAGAACATCTTCAGCCACCTCTTGAGAAATCACCGGCAGACCAGCCGCGGCCCTAATTAATGATGATAGTGACCTCCGCTATGACCTGGTCATCTCGCAGGCCACCTAATGATGTCACATGCGGCGGTCCCGCTAAGACAGCGCCTACCGCTTTGATAGGATATATTTATATTTCGCTATGGTAATTCTTCCAACTACAATTCAATTAAATGCAGGGCTGGAAAATTCCTTGTCCTATTTTTTTGACCTCCCTGGTCTTTTTTTTTTTTTTTGCAGATTTTTTTTTTTTATCATTCAGAATTTTTTGCTTTATGCCGTTTATTTTAATGCAATCGCTATTTTTCTTCCTATAGGATACATGGTGCGGAGATCAGTGTGGTGGTGTGAGGAGGTGGCGAGCACACACATATACTGGGCTTTGGGGATCCAACCTTCGTGTCTTAGACCCAAAATCTATCCTTCCCTCTCTCCTTCTTTCCCTTCCTTCCCTCTTTCCCTCCATCCCTGCTTCCTTCCACCTATTCTAATACATGTCCTCTATCATCCCTAATCCTCTAGTACCAATCACAATACCTTCCTCCTCTTCTTTCTCTTCCTTCCCTCCCTCTCTCCTTCCCTTCCTTCATTCCCACTGTCAGGGACAGCGAGGCAGGGACAAGACACGACAGTGAGCCCTGATGCTGAACCCACCAATCGTCCCTACCTACTTGCCTCAAACGGCCTTAGGCGGCCGTGGACAACCACAAAGACGTTCCCTGTACTAGATACGTGCAAACAGAACAAGACAGACAAACAAACACAATATCGGATAGTCAAACAAGCAAGATCAGAACCAAACGGGCAGCGTAGTACAGAATCAAGTAACAATCGGATAGTCAAAAAGTCAAGCAAGAGGTCAGGTAACAAAGTCGAGCAAGCAGAGGGAGTTAGGACGGGGATTGCAGGAATAGACAGGAGAAGCTTGGACCAGGGTATGAAACGGATCCATTTCAGCGGATAGAAGGGTAATAAATGTCTTTTGGGAAGAGACTGCCCAGGGGTTGCCACGCAGTGCATCAGTAAATAGCACCCCGATTGTGCCTCTGCATGTCGTCTGTGTTAAAATGGTTCCATTGAATTCTATGGAAGCCTCCATAATGAAAAAATGGATTCCATAGAAATTCATGGGTCTTTTCTCTGTATGTAAATCAGGATCCTTATTTTGGGACTGGAAATAGTCTTATGGGGATGAGTTCTTCAGAGTTTGCAAAAATGCAGATTTACTGCACTGTAATATTTCAGTGATTAAGACTAGAGATGAGCGAACCGGGCTCGAGTCCATCCGAACCCGAACGTTCGGCATTTGATTAGTGGTGGCTGCTGAACTTGGATAAAGCTCTAAGGTTGTCTGGAAAACATGGATACAGCCAATGACTATATCCATGATTTCCACATAGCCTTAGGGCTTTATCCAACTTCAGCAGCCACCGCTAATCAAATGCCGAAAGTTTGGGTTCGGATGGACTCCAGCATGCTCCAGGTTCGCTCATCTCTAATTAAGGCTATTGCGGCATGCTATGAGATATGGGAAGCCGGTATTCTTTATATTGTCCTCTATGGAGAATGGAAAGCATGACTGCTGCAAAAAAGGGATTAGCTATGCCCATCAGTATGCTGGAATAGGGGTTCGGCCCAATCGCTCAGCTAGCTTTGCCTTTCTCCATGACTAACAAAAACATTTTGACACCACGTGTAAATTTTTTCAGGATTGCAGACAACTTTTCCTTCCATATTTTCTGATATTGATTCAAAACCGCCCCGTCTCGGAGACCGATGAAACTTCAGACTAAGGCTAAGGATCTATAACTCAGACAAAGGTTTTTCTGCTTCTGACAATTTACACAAGTGGACAGTGAATTAAGAGAATGATATATTTTTCTTTCTGTAATGTTTGTGGGATCAATATGTTGATATTGATTTTAAACACGGGCTCTTGTGCCGCCTTTGGGCAGAGCGACTTATGCGTGCACCGTGATGTATTTAACCAGGGCGTCTGATGGAAGATAGATAGCTGCCGATGCCGCCCCATCCAGGAGTCATTGTGGGTTTATAGGTTAATTACCCATAGATGAATAATCAGGTCATTGTCTATGGGTAGTTAGAAAGACGCGAGAATGAGTTGTCTATCAACTCACCCAGATGTTGTGAAGTTTTTGTCAATCATACTTTACACTTCTAGAAGTTATTCTCAACCACTCACGGCTCCAGAAAGGAAGACGCTGATAGATGAGTAGAATTAGAATTGACATAATGAAATTCCTGTAGAAACAACTTAGAGTTCAGGGATGAGGAGCCTTTAGCCCTCCAGCTGGCCAGTCTTAGAGAGTACCTGAACAGGACCTGTGACCCTCCAGCTGTTGCAGAACTACAATTTCCATCATGCCTAAGCTTTGGCTATCCAGGCATGATGGAAATTATAGTTTTGCAACAGCTGGAGGGTCACCAGTCCTGGTTGGGTACTCTCTAAGACTGGCCATGCATATCAGACTTAGATCAGCCACAATGTAGATGATCATTCATCCATTCATACTGCTTTGACCCAATATGGCGGATCATGTGCCATGGTGGTCTTAGCAACCTAACTGCTGTTATTGAGCTCCCTAAGAATCCAATCCATGTTGCGCTGCTAGTTATTATTTTTAATAGTAGTACTTACACAGGCACTTTCTTTATCTTACTTGTCTGACCAATAAAAGCAGAGCACCTACTACTCTATTCTATATTATGGCATAGCACCGGTAAAAGTGCACTGTACTAAACAGGCTGGCACTGTGTTATACTATGCACTGAATTGCTGGTGACACGTTAAAGCAAGGGTAAAAGGGAAATTGCTTTGCACATTGGGGACATACAGCAATAGGTACACTGGTTTACACATGGGGCAGCCGCTCAGAGCTTTATGGGTAGTGAGAGACAAAACTTTTTTGGAACAATGTGGACCATCTTGTGAAGGTAGATTGAATCAGCTTGCGGGAACACAGTCCAGGCTTTCTCAAGCCCTTTCCCTTTTTCTTACACATGGCAGTAACTAAGCCTTGTCCTGTCTTCCTGTGTTCCATCTGTTACTAGAGACAGATTTACCATAACAACAGGCAGCAGACAGCAGATTGCAGGGAAGGGAGCCACCTAGTGGATAAGACTTAAGGGCTGTTTATCTAGACTAAGAAGTATTGAGTAAATTAAGTGAAGGAATCACATAGGTTAGAGGGAGAGAAGCTCCTTGAAATGACAATGACCATTTAGGATTTGTAAGATATTCATATTTTATACAATATTACATTTACTTGAGTTTCCAGGTTCAGTAATATTCTTTGAGAAGACGCCAGTATTTCTAATCACAGCTTCAGAAAGCCAAACGCATCCACTACCCTGTATATCATAATTCATTTCCAATACGTTGTAGATGTTGAGGCAGAAAGATCCTTAGCCAGCGATCTCTGTGATGTTGATTGGCAGAACATGTGAAACCCTCGCTTAAGCATACAATTTGCTGGCCTAGTTAAAGCTGACTGTACATGGACTTTCATCAGTCTCGGCTCTGAGAAGCGGCAATATCCATATTGACAAGTGAACCTGCCTGACTTTCCCTTGTAATCTAGTTCCTACAGACTGATAGCATCCTTCGGAGATAAAGATTATTTCATGTGACATCAGAATCGGGTCTAAGGATCTCACCTGGGAAAAGAATGACCCTAGGATTTCACCGTCATTTAATAGCCTTGCACGTAAGTAAAAAAGAGGGTTGTACTCACCAAAAAGTCCTTAGATTGATGCTTTATTAAGGCCAACAGCAGAGTAAAACACAGCATAACAAATAGCAAGTAAAGGTCATTTCGCGTATCAACGCATCTTCCGTAAGCCAGAAGATGCGTTGATACGCAAAACGGCCGGCCCTGTTTTTTTTTTAACTCATGTGCAAGACTTTTTGCAAGACATTTTGGGACTGTGCACCACCTACTTTGTTCGTGTGAAACCACACCAGTGGATATTTGCAAGTACTCACCTCCGGTGTCACATTGAGAGGTGGTTGTCGTCTATCTCTATTGCTTGGACTGTGAACTCTAATAATAGCGTTGAGCGGACTTGCTGATCTTTTCGGGTCTGGCAACGTTCTCCAAACCCAACACTCATTGTTTGACTCCCAGCATCTGGAGAAGTTGGATGTCATCCTAACATGGTTACAACCTACAGTCAAAGGCTGTATCCATGTTTTCCAGGACTCTATTTAAAAAAACAGGAATGGTACATCAAAGAGCTGTAAGAGAAGAAGATCAAGATGTGTTTCATTGCTCAGTATTGTCTTAGGGTGGCCGTACACCTTCAATGACAGTCAGCCAAATGTTAATTTGGCCGATAGTTGCCTCTTCTGGACTCACCATACTTGTGAACATTCAGCACTAAATATTGGTTCACGTTTCCTTATTGCGGAGGGTTGAAGGGGTATTCCAGAAAAAATTTACTTTTCCCCTATCTTTTTTTTTTTTTTTTAAATAAATCTTTATTAAAATTTTTATCCTTAAATATGTCTACAGGATAGGGGAAAAGTAGGTTGCGGAGGGTCCGACCCCTAACTCACCTGCGATCTCCGTATCGGACCACGCCAGCTCTGTTATGAATAGAGCCCTGGGTCAGAATGTGACCCGCAGCTCAATAAATTCCTATGGAGTGACCGAAAGAGCAGAGTACGCCAGAAGATCGCTGTACTTGGCTCTTTCTGTTGCTCCATAGGAATAAATAGAGCTGTGGATCGCGTGCTATTCATAACAGAGCCGGGGTCTGATAAGTGAGTTCAAGGGTTGGACCCCCCACAATCTCCTACTTTCCCCCTATCCTGTGGAAAGGGGAAAAGTTCATTTTTCCAGGAATACCCCTTTAAGCCACAGTCAGACTGCTCCAATGATGATTTATCTCTCCCAGAACAATAAGATCAGGAGGTAAATATCGAACATGCCTGACTCTTCTTTCCACCGAAACCATCCATCGATGGAGAATTGGGAGGCTGTCATATTCCTTTAGCATGTGTGGTGCCTTTTGTGTAAGGTATATAGGCACAATTACCGTAATTGCTAGAAGAGAGGCCTCACCCAGTGGGTGGACTAGGAAGCATTTTGAATTTTGTATCAATTTTATTAGTATGATAGTTGACTTTTCTTTTAATCTAAGGAATATATCAAAGCCCATTGTGAATTTTATCCCACATTTGTGGCCTTTATTTCTTGTTTTTTTCAGCACCACTTATTGCATATGGCAATGAATTGTAGTCTCCTTGTCCTTCCAACTATGTCTGACCCAGATATGTCCCCATATATGTCGAAATCTAATGTCGAAACAGGGACAAAACAGGAGCCTAAAAGGCTGCCCCTCCCTTCGACTAACCTACAAAACTTTGTATACTGGTTCATCCTTCAGTTGTTTTTATGGTATTTTAATGATGTTTATTTACTAAAGCCTTTGAAAAACTTTCCTTTTTCATGGTAAATTCCTTTTTGAGGGTCTTTCAGCATTATATGTGAGCTGTAGAATGCAAGGTCGTCTCCATTAAAGGCTCACTATTAAGAGAACGTTTTCCATCTGATGTTTTCCGGGTATCGCAGATGAAAATCACCCCCCACCCACCCCCGGCGCCCTCCCCAAGTTCAGCGCAAGTCGGAAATCTGAATATGTTAAAGTTCATTTGCAAACTTTCCAGAATTGCGTGCGGTTCTGGTAGAGCATCACATTCCGTCTCTTTGATGGGGGGATTATACAGCTCACTGCAGGCAGAGGCTCTGATTGATGCCGTGTGGCTGCTCACTTACAGATACCAAGCAAGAAGTTTGTCAGTATTTAAATCGGTTTCATGAAATGGTTTTGACTTTAATATTTTCTACGGACATTTAGTCAGACATGCCACTCTTTACCAGTCAGCCGCTGATCCCGTCGTGGTCTGTCCGCATGTTATGAGCTGGTAGTGAGTGTATTTAGACAAACTAATGCCTCCTTCATGTGCATCGAGGATAAAAGCTTTTTGGCTTCTTTCACTTGAAGTCCTGAATTTTAATGATACCTGAAGCCCAACGCGAGCACTTGGTCTTGCGGCGCAATATCGTTGCCCCCCCCAATGCAATATGTTCTGCACATTTTGTATCTGCATATCGTTATAATACATTGGTTCAGACCTTATATTGGTCTATAAGGAAAATCGAAAGAGGAGAAGATATTTGGAAGCATTGTGGATGAAGATGTTGCCATCGAGGTTCTTCGAGGAGCCTATGAGAAATTAGAGAATTTGCTTCCGTTTTCTGGTGTTGGTTCATGGCAGTTGGATCGAAGGAGGTTTGAAGCTTGTAAATTAAAAAGTATAGGATGGATGGACCAAGACCACCAGGGCATGACCATCAGATAGACAATCACTAGGAAGCAACGAGTATGGCGAACCTTTGGATAATGATCTAGCTACCTATATGCCAAAGGCTGTCCAGGCATGATGGGAATTGAGGTTTTGCAACAGCTAGAGGCCCAAAAGTTCCCCATACCTGCTTTAACCAATGTTCTGACCTTTAAACTTTCGGCAACAATTTTTAGCGATTTACCCAAAACCACAACCAAAGTTTTGGATGAAATAGAATTTTTTTTTTTTTTTGACACATTAGTATTTTTTTAACTGGCGTACAAAACATAGGATCGCATTGTAATATTAAGAAAACAGCTTGTAAAACACAATGGATTTAACCCAGAAACAAACAAAAATTTACCTTAATTACAAAAAAAAAAGTGCTGTCTGTGAGGGAATGGCGCTCAGGACTCCATGAGCCATTGGTGAGGTTTTCTTCCCGTTTAATTATAGTGTTTTAAAACAAGCTTTCAATTAATTTTGGGGAAGGAAGAGAGGTAACATACTATTTTTAAATCTACAGTCACCTATTATTCGGGACACATAATCAGCCGTTGAACAAAGCCAAAAACGTGTTTGCTTGAATTATATCTGTAAGTGCGCAAGTACGTAAATAGACGGTAAGAGGGGAATATAAGGCTTAATCGTAGACTAGGGATAATGAAATGTTGCACATTCTTGGGGAATTCAAAGAATGTGACGGCTTTATTTGCAGAATCCATGCCAGCAAACATAACATTGGGAAAATAGTGTTTTGCATTGTAAAGTCGTCTTCAAAGTAGCTCTCCCACAATTCCATGTTCTAATCTTGCCTGTTATTATGGTGTCTCGTGGAACGGGAGGGGGTTAGAGGGTTCTCCTCTTCTAAATTTTCTTCAATGACTTTGTGTCTTATAGAGGACGAACTTGTATTTAAATCAATTTAAATCGCAATTCCACTTACCTGATCATATAGGATCTACGTTCAGGACTGGCAGGGGAACGGAATCTGTTGCCTGGTTTAGAAAGCCAACTTTTTAAAAAATATTTAGTTTGAAGGTTAAAAAGGCACCATTGATGGACACTGTAATGGACCAAAAACATGAAAAATTAATTGGACAGTTAAAGGGGTTATCCGGCGAAAAAAATTATTCACAGAATAACACACATTACAAAGTTATACAACTTTGTAATGTATGTTATGTCTGTGAATGGCCCCCTTCCCCGTGTCCCACCACCCCCACCCGTGTACCCGGAAGTGTGGTGCGCTATACATTACCTGTCACGTGCCGACCACGGTCTCCGATCCTCAGCAGTGACGTCTTCTTCGGGAGGCCAGCGGATCTTCCCGAGTGCTGGCCGCCCTCTGCAGCGTCATCCGAAGCTCAGCCGCGATTGGCTGAGCATAACTGTGCTCAGCCAATCGCGGCTGAGCAGCTGATGACGTGGCCGCGTCATCAGCCGCTCAGCCGCGATTGGCTGAGCACAGTTATGCTCAGCCAATCGCGGCTGAGCTTCGGATGACGCTGCAGAGGGCGGCCAGCACTCGGGAAGATCCGCCGGACTCACGAAGAAGACGTCACTGCTGACGATCGGAGACCGTGGACGACACGACATGCGGTGAGCAGGGCCGTATTTGTCACTAGGCACCCGTGGTCCGGTGCCTAGGGCGGCGCCCTGGGGGGGGCGGCACCCGCAGGGAACACTTTTTTTATTATTAAAAAAAAAAAAAAAAACGTCCGTAGGCACCGGCCCACGGGTGCCTAGTCCGCGCCGGGGGGGGGAGGTGTGACGGAGCGGCCGGGAGCAGGATGGGCAGGCAGGCTGGTTCCCTCCCCCCATGCAGCGCCGAGGTCCGGGGTCCGGGGTGCGATGCAGGGGGTGAGCTTCCGGCACACACAGTCTGACAGAGGCCGGAAGCTCACAGCTGCAGCCCCGCGTTCCCGGATCTTCTCTCCTGCTCGGCGGCGCTCACGTGATGTGACGTCATCGCCTAGCAGGAGAGAAGATCCAGGAACGCGGGGCTGCAGCTGGGAGCTTCCGGCCTCTGTCAGACTGTGTGTGCCGGAAGCTCAACACCTGCCCCGGACCCCGGACCTCGGCGCTGCATGGGGGGAGGGAACCAGCCTGCCTGCCCATCCTGCTCCCGGCCGCCCCGCCTCTCCCCTGCCCCCCCCCGCCTCTCCCCTGCCCCCCCCGCCTCTCCCCTGCCCCCCCCCAGCCTCTCCGCCTCTCACCTGCCCCTCAGCCTCTCACCTGCCCCCCTGCAGCCTCTCCCCTGCCCCCCCAGCCTCTCCGCCTCTCACCTGCCCCCCCAGCCTCTCACCTGCCCCTCAGCCCCTCACCTGCCCCCCCAGCCTCTCACCTGCCCCTCAGCCTCTCACCTGCCCCTCAGCCTCTCACCTGCCCCCCAGCCTCTCCCCTGCCCCCCTGCAGCCTCTCCCCTGCCCCCCCCAGCCTCTCCGCCTCTCACCTGCCCCCCCAGCCTCTCACCTGCCCCTCAGCCCCTCACCTGCCCCTCAGCCCCTCACCTGCCCCTCAGCCCCTCACCTGCCCCCCCCCAGCCTCTCACCTGCCCCTCAGCCTCTCACCTGCCCCTCAGCCTCTCACCTGCCCCCCAGCCTCTCCCCTGCCCCCCTGCAGCCTCTCCCCTGCCCCCCCAGCCTCTCCCCTGCCCCCCAGCCTCTCCGCCTCTCACCTGCCCCCCCCAGCCTCTCACCTGCCCCTCAGCCTCTCACCTGCCCCCCCAGCCTCTCACCTGCCCCCCCAGCCTCTCACTTGCCCCTCAGCCTCTCACCTGCCCCCCAGCCTCTCACCTGCCCCCCTCCCAGCCTCTCACCTGCCCTCCCCAGCCTCTCACCTGCCCCTCAGCCTCTCACCTGCCCCCCCAGCCTCTCACCTGCCCCCCCAGCCTCTCACCTGCCCCTCAGCCTCTCCCCTGCCCCCCTGCAGCCTCTCCCCTGCCCCCCCCAGCCTCTCCCCTGCCCCCCTGCAGCCTCTCCCCTGCCCCCCAGCCTCTCACCTGCCCCTCAGCCTCTCACCTGCCCCCCCAGCCTCTCACCTGCCCCTCAGCCTCTCACCTGCCCCCCCAGCCTCTCACCTGCCCCTCAGCCTCTCACCTGCCCCCCAGCCTCTCACCTGCCCCCCCAGCCTCTCACCTGCCCCCCCAGCCTCTCACCTGCCCCCTCAGCCTCTCACCTGCCCCCCCAGCCTCTCACCTGCCCCCCAGCCTTTCACCTGCCCCCCCCAGCCTCTCACCTGCCCCCCCAGCCTCTCACCTGCCCCCCCAGCCTCTCACCTGCCCCCCAGCCTCTCACCTGCCCCTCAGCCTCTCCCCTGCCCCCCAGCCTCTCCCCTGCTCCCCCAGCCTCTCCACCTAACCATCAGCCTCTCACCTGCCCCTCAGCCTCTCACCTGCCCCTCAGCCTCTCACCTGCCCCCCCAGCCTCTCACCTGCCCCCCAGCCTCTCCCCTGCCCCCAGCCTCTCCCCTGCCCCCCCCCCCCAGCCTTTCTGTTGCCCCCCCCAGACTCTCCCCCTAACCCTCAGCCTCTCCCCTGGTCCCCAGCCTCTCCCCCCTGCATTCTCAGCCTCTTCCCTGACCCCAGCCTCTCTCCCCTGGTCCCCAACCTCTCCCCCCTGCATTCTCAGCCTCTCCCCTGCCCCCAGCCTCTCTCCCCTGCATTCTCAGCTGCTCCCCAGCCTCCCAGCCCCTTCCCCTGACCCACAGCTTCTCCCTCTGACCCCAGCCTCTCCCCCTGAATCCCAGCTTCTTCCCTGCCCCCCTACCGCTCCCCCTGACCCCCAGCCTCTCCCCCTGAGCCCCAGCCCCCCCTGAACCCCAGCTTCTCCCCTGCCACCCTAGCTGCCCCTCCCTGCTGGTCCCCTGCCCCCCAGCTGCTCTCCCTTTCCCCCAGCTGCTCTCTCTTTCCCCCAGCTGCCTCCCTTCCCCAGTCACCCCCAGTTGCCTCCCTTCCTCAGTCCCCCCCCAGCTGCCCCCCTTCCCCAGTCCCCCTGTCGCCCCAGCTGCCTCCCTTTCCCAGTCACCCCCAGCTGCCTCCCTTCCCCAGTCACCCCCAGCTGCCTCCCTTCCCCAGTCACCCCCAGCTGCCTCCCTTCCCCAGTCACCCCCAGCTGCCCTCCTGCCCCAGTCACCCCCAGCTGCCCCTGCAGACAAGTTGTGGTCGGAGAAGTCTTCATGATGCTGCGCCAGATGGAGAAGAAAGCAAAAAGTTAGCGACAGCAATTCGAGAAGACGTCACCTGTGAGTCATTAGTAACTGCACTGTAATTACTTCTATAGTGTGCAGAGCCTGTGTACCATTGGGGTCTATAAGGGTCAGTTTATTGTTTGCGGTAGTGTACTGACACAGCCCTGCGGTCACTACAGTACACTAGTGCAAACTTTTAAACTAGGACCCAACTACAAGAGCTGCAGGCACTACAACTCCCAGCATATCCTGAGGGCTGCAGACTGTCAGTAAATGCTGGGAGTTGTAGTGCCTGCAGCGGTTGTAGTTGGGTCCTAGGTGCATTATACACTGGAGGCTTTGTGGGAGATCAGAATACATAGATCTGTCGGGGCTCAGTGTGTGGAAGTGACCCCAGAACATCACTAATAGGGGATAGAACAAAAACATCTCCCCCTATATCTTATTAGTGATGTTCTGGGGTCACTTCCCTGCACTGAGCCCCCACAGATCTATGTATTCTGATCTCCCACAACGCCTCCAGGACCCAACTACAGCAGCTGCAGGCACTACAACTCCCAGCATATCCTGAGGGCTGCAGACTGTTCTGGGAGTTGTAGTGCCTACAGCTGTTGTAGTTGGGTCCTGGAGGCGTTGTGGGAGATCAGAATACATAGATCTGAGGGGGCTCAGTGCAGGGACGTGACCCCAGAACATCACTAATAAGATATAGGGGGAGATGTTGTTGTTCTATCCCCTATTAGTGATGTTCTGGGGTCACTTCCCAGCACTGAGCCCCCACAGATCTCTTTATTCTTATATGCCACAAAGCATTCAGTGTATAGGACCCAACTACAACAGCTGCATGCACTACAACTCCCAGCATGTACTGACAGTCTGCAGCCCTCAGGATATGCTGGGAGTTGTAGTAAAGTAAAATCCTATGATAACTGCGGCTGTAGACAGATGTGTTGCTGGACCTTCAGGGCTGATGGTAGTCACCCACAGATTGCAGCCACCAGGAGCCTCTGCACACAGTGATTTATTACAGGGTTGTCCTCTCAGAGACTACAACTCCCAGCATACCCTGAGAGCTGTATAAATGGAGGGATTTGTCACAAATACAGATGAATTCAGGAAAGGAGCGGGTCAGCATGTCGTGTCTCACTGGTTGTATATTGGTGAGCCCCAGGTCCCCCAGTCCAACACTGGACAGAACCAGTCCCCCGGCCTCCTTCCTTCCTCCATCACGTCTGTTTGATGAGAACAGCTGGCATCAAGCAGAGCGGCACCCAAGTGCCAGGGTATATACCATGCATGTACAGTAACAGCGCGGCGGGGGGGGGGGGGGGGGGGGGGGTGAGGGGGGGCGCCTCTGCGTGCAAAGTGCCTAGGGCAGCATGAACTCTAAATACAGGCCTGGCGGTGAGTATAATGCACCACACTTCCGGGTCTAGCGTGGGTGGGGGGAAACACGGGGAAGGGGGCCATTCACAGACATAACATACATTACAAAGTTGTATAACTTTGTAATGTGTGTTATTCTGTGAATAATTTTTTATCGCCGGACAACCCCTTTAATTTGCATCAATGGGAACTGTGTAATACTTCCTTTTTCCTGTGGAGGCACTGTAGGCAAATGTAACACTTGCTGTCAGGTTTAATTTACCAATCATCATGTAGGCCTCAGGAGCGATGGAGGTTATGTATTAGGCAGCCCAGTTGATACTAAATGCTGATCTCGGTGATTGGTATGAAGGCTTCAAATGCCTAGATCAGCACTTTTCCGCAATAAGCTGTCAGCCAGGTAGATCAAAATGATCCAATCAGTCAACAAATGAGCAGTTGCTTGTTTGTTAGCTGATCAGTAACCCTGTTACACAGGGTGTTTGGTCAAAAATTACCTGGTGTAATAGGCTCCTAAAGGTCACCATAACCTTACACTTTTGTCAACCATTGGCATATGGAGCTCTCTCGATTGACCCCCAACAGATGATACTGGTGGAGATAGGCGTCAGGCCCTTTTCCACACTCAACCTTTTTGTTCTGGGAGAGATTCACCACATTCAGGCCTCTTGGGCTATGGCTTAACTCTCACCTCCATAGAGAACACTGAATAGCCTGGCTATGCTAAATGTTCCTGTGTTTTTGGAAGGACAAGATTGTCCATTTACCATAATGGTATACCACTGTTATTGTCCACAATCAATCTCCTCAAGGGGTCCTCATGTTGACCACAATGGCCAATAGAAGACAACCACTTTGGATGTGACCTTCCAACCATCCACTGCCACTAGGGTCCACGTCTTATGGGATGTTTGACGGATAACTTATCGGTTATGCATATGTGTTCTGAAGGGCAGAATAATTTATTCTTTTGAGGCCAAGGAAATCCATTCTGACTGTGGTTATTATGTTCTTTGAATTGATCCTATTGGGCAGAGTCTTGTGGTTCTCACAGATGTGTCAGGCTCTATCGCTGATACTCTTCACGCTACACATTCCTTCATGATGTTAGCCTCTTTAAACCCCCAGCAATCTGGCATCATCATTTCCTCATATATCATAAATTCAGGAGAGCATCGCTGTGAAATACATCTGGTTTTCTTTTTCTACAGTATAAAGGTGTCTAATCCTCGAGTGGCTCTTCAATATACACAGCAGCATACATCATCTTTATTGGGTTTTATCATGTGGTTGCATCGAGTCGGAAGACTAATTGTATCCTTTGATCCTCAATGTCTTCTTCTCAATCTGTTGGTTAATCTTCAAGGGCAGCAATAGACAGGGCTGTCCATCTCGGATCTGTTGGGGAAGATTATCTCCAGTCCATCATGGGTGACGATGAGGAACTTCTTCTTCGACCCTCAGGTTGGGATGATCATTAGGAAGGACATATGGAGAGGAGCGGGAAGTGTGGTAGACTAATGAAACACTGTTATTTATGTGGAAATAGATGTTAGGTCTACATATAACAGTATAAAAGGTTACCACTGATGGAATTTGCTATAACGGAAAGTTATTTCTCCAATATAGCGATATAACTACTAATATACACCCTTATTGCCCAAATTATATGCTGTAATATACAGCCAACCATATCCAACCATACAGTGGCCCACTGCCATTATTATACAGTGCCAAAGTGAGACCAATGAACTTCCTGCGTCCAGTCTAGTTGTCTTTACATAGGTTGGTGCACCAAGAATGAGATTAGGGGTACAAGCTGGTGGTGCCCAGGCCATCTAGGCCAATGGCCCCCCTAATAGAATAAGGTGATGGGCTTAAAGGGGATTTTCCCCAAAGAACTCTCATTGCCCATCCACAGGGTATTTGATGGGTGCATGATTGGACTAAAAATGGGAGTCTGCATCCTTGTTGGTTAATTGGAATGGTGGACTGGCGCTTCATTCAACTCTGTTGTCCAAATGACAGCATTTGATTACCGGTAGCTGAAGAAGTTGGATGCAGCCCTAGGGAGTCCTGGAAAATATGGATAGAGTCTTTGGGCTATGGCTGTATTCATGTTTTCTAGGCAGCCTCAAGGCCCTATTGCACCAAGCGATTACCGGTGTAATTGGCAGTGTTAAAAGGCAACGATCAGCTGAGATCATGCATGTTGTAAGAAAGTGATAATGATAGTGATGGTCTGCTGGCCATCGCTCCGTGTAATAGGAGTGGTGGCAGCGGACAGGGCTATCTTCTATAGGCAGATTGTCCGGGCAGCCTCTCCTGCTGCTCCCCGCGGCCTTCACGCTCCTCCCTGTAATAGCACCAACAGCAAGAGGGGAACAAGGAGGAATTGAACGCGGATATGACAGGTCCTCCTCAGCATCGGCCTTTGTAATAGGGCCTTTAGGGCTGCATCCAACTTCTTCAGCCACTGGTAATCAAATGCCGTATGCTCGGGTTTGGACGAACCCAAGCGTGTTTGAGCGTCCCTCATCTCTACATTCATCCCGAATTCTTTTAATAGGCGATAAGTTTCCATTGTGGGAGAACCTCTTATATGTTCTTAGAGTTGCCTAATACATACTCAGGATTACTAAAGTGAGTGGCGCACCATTTATAATAGTAATCAATAGCCCTAAAATATATATATATATATATATATATATATATTGGTGCAGTACCCCTTTTGCCTCTAGAAACCAATCAGATTCCACCTTTCATTCCTCACAGACTATTTGGAAAATGAAAGGTGGAATCTGATTGGTTGCTAGGGGCAACTGAGACAGTTTCACTTTACTCCATGTTTGATAAATCTCCCCTATAGTTTATATCTGCCCATTACCATAAAGACTAGGCCGGAGCCAGGTAGAGGGCAATATGGCTACCGCTCCCCAATATGATTAATATGTTTGTTCCTAATGTGTGTTTTGAGGGGGGGCAATAGGGATCCAGACGGGGACTTCATTTCTCTATCGGAGTTTCTCTTTAAATATTCCAGCACAATACAGTGCTTCTTTTTTTATGTAAGGCCGTTGCCCAGAAGGAACAAGCTGATTCCTAGCAGGGGAGTATTGTGCGTCCCCCTGGCTGTGGCAGTGTTACATATACACAGGCTCAGCTGATGAATAGTAATGTCCTTTTCTAGTTAGTGTTTCAGCGCGGCGGCGGCTTCTCTGCTCAGGATCAGGTTCTGACCTGTCACATTTTACATTCCACGCTGACCTTTTTGTATAATAAGGCTGGATATTTACACTAGGCGTCTGCCATTGCTTGGTCTGTTTTACTTTCGGTGAAATAAAGTGGAGTAGCCCTGCACCGAGTGTGGGATCACGAGACCATTCCCCTCTGACCTCTACAATGAAAGTTATTCACGCCTTACATTTCTTTACCATTCACGCTAGTTGTAATATTTTAGATGGAATATTTCAATGTTCATTGTTAGGTCCTGGGTGCCTCTTGCATTGACGGCCTTAAAGGGACAGTGACAATTAGATTCTACAAAGAGGCATAAGAAATGGCTCTGCTTGCTGAGTAAAATGAGATATCTACTAATTTTTACCGATGGTTTATTGTAACACTATTGGGTTGTAAGGATCATCTCTTTGTTAGAATTAGATTTTGCTGCAGGTGTCTATGGTGGACATGGTGTGATACCACATACTGGTGGAAAAATGGAACTGCAAGTGACACAAATTGTAATTTCAATAATATTTAAGGGTTTCTTTAGGACAGTAAAGTGGCAATACACTATAACCCTTAAAAGATCAATGACTGGTGGGCTGCTGTGTCACAAAATTCTGAAAAACTACGTCAAACCTGATGAGAGGAAAAGATGGTTGTTTGGTAAGGGTTCCAGGTATCAGAATCTATAAATATAACACTGATCACCTATCTAGTGGAGTAATAGACGTCAATGACTGGAATATGCAACTTCAGATGGGGGCGCTATTGCATTGATATCTATGGGAATGTTTCAACAGTCAACAGTGGTCAAAACTGGTACCGCAAGTTACTGACTTTTCTTAGGTCAACGGAGTCCAGATGCTGAGCTATTCCTTCATACAATTCCTCCCCACTACAATCAGACTAATAGAAAGGAAGGAGAGATGTTTCATGAGGGTCTCTGGGACCAGACCCCATTAATTTTGAAATGATCACCTACCCAATAAAGTAATGGATATCAATGACGTAATACCCCTTGAAGTTTACTCAAC
Source organism: Dendropsophus ebraccatus (assembly GCF_027789765.1). NCBI lineage: Eukaryota > Metazoa > Chordata > Amphibia > Anura > Hylidae > Dendropsophus > Dendropsophus ebraccatus. Next base: position 69,862,841 of record NC_091466.1, on the reverse strand, counting down.
TTTAATTGGGGGGCGCTGTTGCATTGATGTTTATTTATCCTATATCCATTGGAATAATACATGTCAATAACAGAAATAAGACAGTACATGATAACCCTTAAAAGATTAGTAAAGCCCAAATGATGGACTTTTAAACTATGGCCAAGCAGATGGGGGATGAAAGGGACCTGTTTGGTGATGGTTCCAGGGCCATATACTCCATCAGTTTACAATTATCATCCATTCAATGGATAACAATGAAATATAAGTGACTAGAATGCCATTCGAATGTTACTCGATTTGTTGTGGGGGCGCTGTTGCATTGATGTCAATGCAAATGCTCCATCTGTACAGGTCAAAAGTACGGTACTGCAAGCTACAAAAACAACTGCAAACAAGATGGTAACAAAAGGGAGATGTTTGGTAATGGTCCTAGGACCCCATCAGTTTAACATTTATCACCCATTCAGTGGATAAGCAACAAATTTAAGTGATTAGAATACCACTTGAAAGTTACTCAACTTATGGCGGGGGCGCTGTTGCATTGATGTCTATGCAAATACTCCATCTGTACAGGTCAAAAGTGGTGCTGCAAGTTTTTTTTTTTTTTTTTAACTAATGCTGTACTATTATTTTTATCCATTAAAGGAGAAGTCCAGATTTTTTTTTTAAATTAAAGTATTGTATTGCCCCCCAAAAGTTATACAAATCATCAATATACACTTATTATGGGAAATGCTTATAAAGCGCTTTTTTCCCTGCACTTACTACTGCATCAAGGCTTCACTTCCTGGATAACATGGTGATGTCACTTCCTGGATAACATGTTGATGTCACTTCCTGGATAACAGGGTGATGTCACTTCCTGGATAACATGGTGATGTCACTTCCTGGATAACAGGGTGATGTCACTTCCTGGATAACATGGTGATGTCACTTCCTGGATAACATGGTGATGTCACTTCCTGGATATCATGGTGATGTCACTTTCTGGATAACATGCTGATGTCACAACCTGACTCCCAGAGCTGTGCGGGCTGTGGCTGCTGGAGAGGATGATGGCAGGGGGACACTGAGGGACACAGGGCACTGGAGGGACACTGAGCATCACTCTGCCATCATCCTCTCCAGCAGCCACAGCCCGCACAGTCCTGGGAGTTGGGTTGTGACATCACCATGTTATCCAGGAAGTGACATCACCATGTTATCCAGGAAGTGACATCACCATGTTATCCAGGAAGTGAAGCCTTGATGCAGTAGAAAGTGCAGGGAAAAAAGCACTTTATAAGCATTTCCCCTAATAAGTGTAAATTAGTAATTTATATAACTTTAATAATAATACAATACTAAAAAGTAATACAATACTAAAATAAAAAATTTTGCCAGACTTCTCCTTTGCTTTATATTCCACCCGACTCCAATTGTGACTATATAATCCCTTTAAATTTCAACCTGCCATTTTTAGCATGTATACGTCAGGCGTCATCTACAACACGTACAAAGCTTCTCACCTACATCCAGGCTATGAATTTAAGAAAATATTCTCCCCGGTGAGTATCTGGCAAGATATCAAACCATTCAGCACAAATTGTCTTTGGTCAATAAATACAAGAAGAGGGGTGTCCTGCATGGAAGATTTATGGAGAGGGTGATCTAAACAGGATCATAAATCAGGACCCGGGCACTCTCAGGTAGCACCGTTTGCAGTTATGCAAATTTTCGCGCAGACAGGAATAAATGGAGGGTTTAGCCGTCGGCTGACATCTGAATATTCCAGATTAAAGGCTGGAAATTATATGGTAAGAGTTAACCGCTTACACCCTATGGAAACGATTAGCATCTTCAGGTCAAGGAGAAGTTCATACGTAGAGGCTCATGGTGAATGTCTTTAGCAGATTTTGTCCATCTGGGAAGAAAACCTATGATTACAAGGAATAAACCTTTCTTTCTTTTAAAACAAAGCCTTGACTATAGCGTTCCGTTCTCACAGGGCGCCAGTCTATGTTTTTGCTCCTAAAGTCCCTTAGAAGCGGCTTCTCCATCTTGTGGCTTTTATTATCTATACGATCCCCTTTAATTATTCTTTCTGATGTGTCACAAGTCGACGGCTGAAGGAAAATAGTGGGCGGAGACATCAATAGTAATAAGCTCCTGCGCTGGAGATAATTGCGGGAAAAGTGTAATAACATCCCCGCAGATCTGTATGGGCCATCACCAGACAGCTCCAACCATAGGAGCAAGGCAAGGCCTTTATTACCTTTAAGGGAAATTCCGTTTTTTTTTTCCGGCGTGAAGAACAAAGAGAGAAATAAAATAGAAAGTGAAACTTTTAAAAGTTTTTTTTCTGGGGAAAAAACATTTCTAAATTTGAAGGGGTGGTCCAGTTTAGAAAAACTAGTTTTATACACCCTTTTAGCTAATACCAGGGGCTTAAAGGGGTTATCCTGCACTACAAAAACATTGCCACTTTCTTTCAGAGACAACACGACTCCAGTTCAGGTGCGGTTTGTAAATAAGCTCCATTCACTTCAATGGAACTGAGCAGCAAAACCCCACCCAAGCTGGAGACAAGAGTGGGGCTGTCTCTGGAAGAAAGTGGCCATGTTTTTGTAGCACTGGATTACCCCTTTAACTACCACTGTAGTAGCCATAGCGGCCGCTACGGGGCCCACCACATCGGGGGGCCTGCTCCTGCAATACACTGAGCCTCCAGAGCTGGCATCATACTACCGAGATAGATGCCTACCATGGGGGACACTATGTACTGGGGGGTACGATAATAGGAAAGATGTCTATTTTGGGGGACATTATAAATGGGGGGGGATAGGAGGTGAGATTCCTAACACGGGGAAGATGCCTGCCATGGGGGCACTATCTACTGAAGGGGATACCAAGGGAGATGCCTAACATATGCTGTCTACTAGGCAGAGGGCTAACAGGGGGATTACCCACATAGGGAAGGGGGCCCAATCAAGAGTTTGCTATGGGGCCCAGCCCTTTCTAGTTCCGCCCCTGGCTAATACTACTGTTTCCTTTGTTTAGAATACTCATCTAAATTACAAAGAGCGTCTCTTACTCTGGAGGACCAGGCCTGTCCTAATACACACAGCCAATACATTGATTTGAATGGGCACTGTGTAATACTTCATTCTGCCTGTGGTGGCACTGCAGTGAAACTTAAAGGGGTACGCCAGCGGAAATATTTTTCTTTCAAATCAACTGGCGTCAGAAAGTTATATAGATTTGTAATTTACTTCTATTAAAAAAATCTCCAGTCTTCTAGTACTTATCAGCTGCTGTATGTCCGGCAGGAAGCTGTGTATTCTTTCCAGTCTGACACAGTGCTCTCTGCTGCCACCTCTTTCCATGTGAGGAACTGTCCAGAGCAGGAGAGGTTTTCTATGGGGATTCCCATATATTTTTTTTTCTTTCTCTCAACTCCGTTTTTATGGTCTGGAGGCTTTCTGATCAGTGTTTCCTGACCATAAAAATGTGAAGGGGGCCTCAGTCTGGAATGTTCCTTTAAAGTGTCACTGTTTTTTTGCAGAAATCAATAGTCCAGGCGATTTTAAGAAAACTGTAATTGGGTTTATTAGGCAAATTTGCCATTATCTGCATTCAAAAAGACTTTCCCCAGCCCCCCCCCCCCCCCTTCTCCTCTCTCTCATTCACTGCTCATTATCAGGAAATCTTGACTCTTTTACATTAGTCAAGTCCTGTGTAACCTATGAAGATGGGAGGAGGAGGAGGGAGATTAGTCACCAGCAGAGAGCAGAGAACAAAGGTTTACACTGCGGGACCTGTGTGAAAGCAGTATTCAGAGATCAGAGAGGTCAGTGCTGACTTCAGAGGAGATAGCCCGGTGATGTAGCTGTAATTTAACTCTTTGTTGCCCTGTTTTGGTGCCTCATCTCCCTCTCCCTCCCCCCCCCCCCCTCTTCATAAAGAACAATGAAGACAGGGGGGAGAGCTTCAAACTGCTTTTTCATGATAAAAATGCTTTTTTTGGCTAATAAACCCAATTACGAAGTTTCTTAAAATCGCCTGTACTATTGATTTCTGCAAACAAAAAATTTAAACGACAGGTACACTTTAAGCTTCAGGAACTTCTAACATCCCAATTCTTCAATTAACGTCCTATTTTATACATAGATGTCTGGATTTCTTACAGTTTGTCCTATATAGTGAAATGTTCGGCCCGGTCCGCTCCTGGCATTTTATCCAGCGATGTTCTGTGTAAGGAGACGCCAGCCCCGGTCGTGTGCAGAAAATAAACACGGAGCTGCTGAAATACCTATTTTGTGCAATTAAAATCCCTGCTGAGTGAATCTTCCGCACCCCCGGCCGCAGTTACCATATATTCTTTCGGAGACAATAGATAAAATAAGGCAAGTCAGAATAAGAGAATGGAAACAGGTAAATACTGCATACTCACCCCATCTGAATTATACTTATTCCAGAGAATATTATTGCAATTTTCTATGAAACAGCGTGTCACGTCGAGGAAAGAGAAGGGCTTGTAATTCTCTTTATATTTCCACACAAAGCCGACACCATGCTCGCCGCAGTTGTGTGGGGATTATATAGATTAGGACCAAGACTAGTTCCAGTTTTGGACATTTTTTTGCTCAAAATAGAAGGGGAGGGGGGGGGGGACAGTGCTCTCAGGGACCCCCGGCTGGTGGAACTAGGATACCTATCATGTTGTGACAATCACAGTCATCATGGGAGTTGTATTAAAGGGTGTATCCACAATGGAGGTTGTTAAAAGGGGGCAGGTCACAGAGGTGTTGCTCCTATTCACCCCCTTCGTAAAAGTGTGTTTGTTTTATTGTATAACTAAAGTATGGAAGCTGCACGGCTGAAGTGTCTCAAATGGTTATTGTATGTGTGTGTACCAGATTCTGTGATCCAGTAGGAACTTTCCTTTCTTCTGTCCTATTACCACTTTCCTATTCCCTCTTCTGTTGCACTCTTTCCACCCAACCCCAGCGCACCTTACACGCTGGTTAGGAAGTAAGTCCCTTGGGTGAAGGAGGAGTTTAGTTGAGCTTCGGTGGAGAAAGGATGCAGCTCAGATCGCTCTCCACCGTGGTTCTACCTGGGCCCTGGCCCTCTGCCAGGACCCCTTTTTACAGTTTTGAGTCTTAGTCAGTACCCCGCATGGGTAGGACGCAGGACAGAGCCCACTTACCAACCTTTTTCTTGAAGCACCAACACGCTGTGTGATGCAGTGCTAAACCCTTCTAGAGAGGACTAGCCAACAGATCACCTCAACCCACACCGAGGACTAGGAGTAACTACAGTGCAGGACAGTATCTGCAAAAGGGCCAAAGAGCTAGGAACTGATCCGGGTGGAGCAAAGTTACTAAAAGTCGATGAACTCCATGTCGCAGAGCGGGTGTACCCCAAAAAATTCTGACCATTTCACTCATCCCAGGTAACAAGGTCTGGGGCCTGTGTCACCCATTGGTACGGTTCTGACAAAGCTAGTGGGCAGAAGGTGGTGTAAAGACTATGGGAAAAGTTGAATACACAGGCACAGGTTGTTTCTTCTTCTTCTACTAGTATTCTATGCACTTCAACCTCCTGGCAGAGCACATTACTACTTGGGTTGAGACTCTCACGGCACCCTCCTCTCTACTACACTACCTCAGTACAACCTACAAGTGACCGGCCGTCCCACCACTACAAAATCCTCCGGGGGCATACCACCACAGTGATATAAACAGATTTTTCTGGCACTACTGATTTGGACTCAGTCTGATGACCAATTCCGATTTTAGGCCGAATTCACACGCACCGGATTTGCAGCAGATTTCGGCTAATAAACCCAATTACAAAGTTTCTTAAAATTGCCTGTACTATTGATTTCTGCAAAACAAATTTGACACTTTAAATTTAGATACTAAAATAGTGTTAAATGTAAATAGAAAAAAAATATAACATCATATATGTGCTGAAGGGCTTAAACTAGCTTCATAAAATTAAATAAAAATAAATAATAATTATAAAATATTGCAAAATAAATAATTGGAAAAATAGGCTTTACTACAGTATTAGACAAAATGGAGTGCAGGGAGCTCTATGGGCTGATAAATAATGCTGCCCTATAGTACATATCTAACAGTGCCATGATACTATTCCTATGAAGGGATTAACCTTATCTACTGAAATAATAATAATAAAAAAAATAAAAAAAATAAAATAAAAAAAAAAAACCCTTGAAGAATATCTTTCATTTGGATTTGTACAGTATTACGCCAAACGGATTGCCGGGAGCTGGTGCCCAATGTGGCGTATAGAGTGTATAATCACACAGAGACAGTATACTCCTTTGTAACCCAGTCAACAGATTGCCAGCCAGTACTGTAACTAAGCAATTAAGAGATTTCAGTGTCTGGTCTGTTCTGCAGCCAATTGATAACCTCTGTCTTTAATATCACACTGAGAAGAAAGTGTTGGAATCGCGTGAGGTTATTGATCAAATTAGATGTTAATTTGTAGACCCGGCATAAATCTCTGTCACGGAACTCGAGTCCTTGTAAACACTCCTGGAATAAGACGACCAACACAAACCGTGAACCCGGGCCGGCTTCCTCCGAGATGCTACCTGCCGCCCCGCACCGGGACGTGTCCCTTTTAATGAGGCGACGCTCCTGAAACGCGTCTCGTACAGAAAGTGGTAAATAGTATTTGCTTTAGATTAATGCACAGAGATGAATTTCAATTCAGCAGATAAATTAATATCGGAAGGACGGCTGTGCAATCTACATATTTTTTATATTCCGCTCAACGCGCCTTCAGACTGACGACCCCGCTCTCCGGATGAGTAGAAAATGTTTTATTGTGCCACTAAGATCAATTATATTTTACGGTAAATGCTCGTCTGAAGTGGATTGGAAAAGTTTTTTGCGGATTTAAATGAAAAAAAAAAAAAATGTTATGGGCCCCCTCAGGCCCCTGGGCACATGAACAACCGCACCCTCTGCACCCCTTACTGTTACACCTCATCATGCAGTACTAAATACCAGTGTCATACAATGCACATATAATAATACTAAACAGTGCATACGTATAGGGGTATAACAGCTAGGTATATATGTCATGGTTATTGGTCAGTGGGGAGTTACACACAGTCATGTTTCTGCAGTCATCTCTCCCCCTGCTGCAGGTAGATCTCCTGTCCAATGACTGACAGCCTCTTCCCCTGCTGCAGGCACACCTCCTGCCTGATGACTGACAGGCTCTTCCCCTGCTGCGGGCACGCCTCCTGTCTGTCAATTTTCACCTCTCCCTGCTTCAATCATGCCTCCTGCCTGATGATTGATAGCTCTCCCTGTTGCAGTCATGCCTCCTGACAGATGATTGATAGCGCCTGATGATTGACAGCTCTCCCTGCTGAAGTCACGCCTCCTGCCTGATGATTGACAGCTCTCCCTGCTGCAGTCACTCCTCCCAGCCTCTCCCCCTGCTGCAGGCATGCCTCCTGCCTAATTATTGACAGCCTCTACCCCTGTTGAAGGAATACTTACTGCCTAAGACTGACAGCCTCTTCCCCTGCTGCAGCTATGCCTCCTGCCTGTTAATTGACACCTCTTCCTGCTGCAGTCACGCCTCCTGCCTGATGATTGGTAGCCACTGACAATTGGTAGCTCTCCCTGCCGCAGACACCACCTTTGGCCTGATAATTGACACCTCTCCCTGCTGCAGTCACGCCTCCTGCCTGATGACTGACACCTCTCCCTGCTGCAGTGATGCCTCTTGCCTGTTAATTGACACCTCTCCCTGCTTCAGTCATGCCTCCTGACAGATGATTGATAGCTCCTGATGATTGACAGCTCTCCCTGCTGCAGTGATGCCTTCTCCCTGATGATTGACACCTCTCCCTGCTGCAGTCACAACTCCTGCCTGATGATTGACACCTCTCCCTGCTGCAGTCACACCTCCTACCTGATGATTGACACCTCTCCGTGCTGCAGTGATGCCTCTTGCCTGTTAATTGACACCTCTTCCTGCTGCAGTCACACCTCCTGCCTGATGATTGACACCTCTCCCTGCTTCAGTCATGCCTCCTGGCAGATGATTGATAGCTCCTGATGATTGACAACTCTCCCTGCTGCAGTGATGCCTTCTCCCTGATGATTGACACCTCTCCCTGCTGCAGTCACAACTCTTGCCTGATGATTGACACCTCTCCCTGCTGTGACCTCAGCCTGTCTGCCATATAGTGCCATATATTTCTATGCAGTGCTCTTATTATAACATTTCTAAATGAGAGTTATCTTCTGCAGTACAGTATAGGGGGTAAACTAAAACAGAGATGGGGAACCTTCGGCCCTCCAGCTGTTGCACAACTACAATTCCCATCATGCCTGGACAGCCGAAGGCCATCCCTGCCCTACATGACAGAGGTGGGTCGACTATGTTATAGGGTCTATCACCTTACTGGGGGGGTTCCATGAAGCTGACCCCCTGTAGTAGGTGCTGACTGTCTCCATTGCAATTCTCAACCCTGAACCCAAAGAACAGGAAATCCATCTGGTCATCTGAGACCGGAGCATTAGAGACTGTTAGCAGCACCAGGCCTGGGACCCAGCATCAAACCCACAGGGAGATGGAAATAAAAAACACATCCCCCCCTATAAACCGCCCGGCAGCTCCGGGGGCCGTTAACCCCTTCTGAACCGGGAAGAATATTTGGCTAATTACACGCTATAAACTTGTGCCATTCACCGGCGTGTAACTCTCAGGCCGGGACTTGTGTTCAACTATTTCTCAGCAGCCATCGACAATAGGCCGACCTATAAAACTGCACATTCTTGAATTAGCTCAATGAAAAGTGCGTTTTATAGTCAAGTAGGCAGAAATTGGACACTGCCACTACGAGTGGTCCTTGTGGTGGTTGGAGCAAGTCCAAAAGTACCTTCTGTCTGTCTGTAGCCCAAGCAGACAATAGTAGTATTATTTACTGAGCCTGCCCTGTGTAATTCAACAGGCCAGCTGCGGGAACAAAGGAGAAGGAACATTTTATTCTGCCTTATTCCCCGATGCACGGCCAGGGACGGCTCCTCTGCAGAGAGGGCCGCACACTCCTGCCACTGCAAATCTTAATTAAGAATTTATTCCACTTCCTAATGCATTCTCATCTCAATATTTCATCGGGCAACACTATTTTTATACCAACTCGTTCACCCTCCCCCTCCCCCACCTTCGACCTTTACAAGAAGACCCCCTTCGCATTTGCACTGACTTTATATAGGTGACTATATGTTATATTATATAGGTGCACCCGTATCACCGGGTTCTCTCCTGACCTTGAGCCACCCTGGGTCGGAGCAGCAGATGCTGGATCCGCTGCATTCAGCGTCCCCTATGGTGCCCCAGATATCGACCAAGGCTGGTGGACCATTTGGCATAGCTGACCTCAGACATTGTTTTGCCACATCAAAAAACATTGCAATGTTTTCTGATCGGGTACCTGCACACTGAATGGTAACCATGCTGGATTTCAGGACAAATGAAGCCAGCATTATAGGGTACACCGTGTAGTGTAGGGTGGGATAGTCAAAGGATATACCGTGTAGTGTAGGCAGGGCCGGATTAAAGGGAGGGCACCAGGGGCACGTGCCCAGGCACCTCCACCACTTAGGGGCCCCCACCAGCTCGAACCCTAGCAGAACGGTGTTGCGCACCCAGGGTATCAGGCCATGTAATAGGGCCCTAACACAGTGGGCAACAGCGCGCAGAAAGTGCTGTGTTCTCACATTGCGTTATTAATACAAACACAATGTGGGAATACACTCTGATACTTAGTCCACTACCCCCCTCTGCTCCTGTCTCTAGGGCCTGGCATCTTCCCCTGTACTGCAGCCTCTAGTGACCACGTGCATAACAGAAGATAATGCTGACCCATACAGCAAGGAGCCAGGAAGGGTCTGTGCTTATTCACCTACAGTAAGCAGCCATCTGTATAAATCGCGGTATAGTTTATTTTTATTTTTTTTGGGGTTGGGGGATTGTCGCCCGGGGCCTCCACCAACCTTAATCCGGCCCTTAGTGTAGGGTGGGATAGTCAAGGGATAAACCATGTAGTATAGGGTGGGATAGTCAAGGGATAAACCATGTAGTATAGGGTGGGATAGTCAAGGGATCTACCATGTAGTATAGGGTGGGATAGTCAAGGGATCTAGCATGTAGTATAGGGTGGGATAGTCAAGGGATCTAGCATGTAGTATAGGGTGGGATAGTCAAGGGATCTACCATGTAGTATAGGGTGGGATAGTCAAAGGATACACCAAGTATTATATAATGAGGTAGTAAAGGGGTACACTATGTAGTTTAGGGTATGTTAGTTAAGAGTTACATAGTGTATTATAGGGGGGTGATGCACCATGTAGTATACGATGAGAGTTAAGGGGTACACCATGTAGTGTAGGGTGGTGTTGTCAAGGGGTATACCATGTACTATAAGATGAGGTAGTCAAGAGATGCACCATGTAGTGTAAGGTTAGATAGTCAAGGGGTACACCCTATAGTTTAGGGGGGATGATAAAGGGGTATAACATGTAGTTTAAAATAGGGTAGTCAAAGGATATATCGTGTAGTGTAGGGTGAGATAGTCAAGGGGTACACCGTGTAGTGTAGGGTGAGATAGTCAAGGGGTACACCGTGTAGTGTAGGGTGAGATAGTCAAGGGGTACACCGTGTAGTGTAGGGTGAGATAGTCAAGGGGTACACCGTGTAGTGTAGGGTGAGATAGTCAAGGGGTACACCGTGTAGTGTAGGGTGAGATAGTCAAGGGGTACACCGTGTAGTGTAGGGTGAGATAGTCAAGGGGTACACCGTGTAGTGTAGGGTGAGATAGTCAAGGGGTACACCGTGTAGTGTAGGGTGAGATAGTCAAGGGGTACACCGTGTAGTGTAGGGTGAGATAGTCAAGGGGTACACCGTGTAGTGTAGGGTGAGATAGTCAAGGGGTACACCATGAAGTTTAGGGTGGGGTAATCAAGGGAGGATAGGAAGGAGTAGTCAAGGGGTCCACCTTGTAGTGTAAGGGGTAGTTAACCCCAATGCTGTAAGTCCCTTTGTTGACCCATTCATATATTATAACAAGTCGATTGATAATTTTGCTCTTTCAGAACAGGGGTGACACAATCTGTGACATGAACCTTTGAACCTCTGCTCGATGTCTAATACACTGAAACCCCTTTAAGACCACCCCCCACATCTGGGCCAGATGTTTGGTTGGGTCCTCCATACATTACGCACACTGCTCATCTTCACTACTTTTTGACGCCATTTTAGATGGTGGTTTTGCTATACAGGATATTGTATATGTCGATAATATCTGCACAATGCACAACTCGAATTTTGCAAAATTCAGAAACGTAAAAAAAAAATTCTGCCATTGAAAACCTTAGACTCGAATATATTGCAAAACTACTGAGCGAGCGAGTGTAACGTGTGTGTTGGACTCTGAATAGGCCCACTGACCACAAAACCACAATGATAAGGCTCGAGTGAAACATACATTAGACTCCTTTCTCATTGCGGCCACAAATGATGGGATTGGTATGGTCTGCTGGCCACAGGATAATAGACTTAACCACGGCCAGGCTTCCTCTTAATGCAGCTCTGTGTGAAGGCAGCGTACTGACACATCACAGATCTGTGCCGGCCTCGAAGGAAAAGAAGAGGGAAATAATCAGTAACCTGTACGGTCTGGAATAAAATCACAAAAACTGGATCATCTGCTCCCATTTGCCTGTGAATTTTTTGAAAATTATTTTTGTATTTTTTGGTTGTTTCATATTGAAAAAAATCCTATTCCGTATTTCCCCGAAATAATAGACTCCTAAAATAAGACACTCCAACTAAAGTATCCCCCCAAAAATAAGGCTGCCCCACCTGAAAAAAGGGCACCCCCCCAAAGGTACCCACCCACCGTCCCCTGAGACTCACCTAATCCCTTCATGGACCTTCACAGCCAGCGCCCCAGGCATACTGGTCCATTGCCGCCTGCCGGAGGTCACATGATGCACATCCCGCCGCATGCTCCTGGCCCCGCTGCTGGTCACACTGAGGATGTTGGTGAGTATTCTGGGGGATGCCGGGGGCCAGGGATTCCCCCAAAAATAAGACGTAGGGGGAGATTTATCAAACTGGTGTAAAATAGAATTGTCTTAGCTGCCCCTAGCAACCAATCAGATTCCACTTTTCATTAATCACAGGTCCTTTGGAAAATGAAAGGTGGAATCTGATTGGTTGCTAGGGGCAACTTAGACAATTCTACTTTTACACCAGTTTGATAAATCTTCCCATAGTGCCTCTTTGGTAGCAAATATTAATATAAGGCACTGTCTTATTTTCGGGAAACACGGTACATGACTTCTATGATTCACCACAAAAAGAGCCATTGATTGCAGTGGGACCACCCCAGTCCTCATACCATATTAAAGGTCTTGCCCCATGGAACCCACCCTTGTCGACGTACTCTGTTAGGGCAAATAGACGTAATGGAAAAAGTCATTCATTTAGTCCTCCCCCCGATAGGAATTCTACTGGAAACGGTGTATTACTCTCCACTCACCACTAGGGATGAGTGTTGGTAGAGCCCATTCAGGTTAGTTGGAACCCGATCATTCGGCATTTGATTAGCAGTGGCTGAAAGAGTTGGATGCAGCCTTAGGGTGTCCTTAGAAAGATGGATACAGCCTATGGACTATGTCTGTATTCAGATTTTCCAGATCCAACGTCTTCAGCCATCGCTAATCAAATGCCGAACTGCAAGATCAGACTACACAGGATCTATTTGTAGTTTGTAACTATGGAAACACATAGACTTATATATGAGATGTATAGATAAACCTGACAGGTCCATTGGTCTATGATTACAGGCCACAAACAATAACTTTGTAATGAAATTCTACGGTCACATGGTCTTTATATAAGAATTAAAGGGGAACTCTGGGCAAAATGTTAAATTGCTGCAGGCAGGGGGAAACATGATAAAGAAGCTATACTTACCTGTCCCTGTGCTCCTGCAGTGCTGCGTCTCCAGCTCCCTGAATGCCAATGAGCTACAGTATCTCCTGGCTTCCTGGTATGCCACGACCCAGGGGAAAGTACCTGCTCAGCCAAACAGTGACTACAGTGGTATCCTGATTCAGACACTTCCGGCCCAGCGGGGGACCGGAAGTGGTTATGTAGCGATGCGGGGGCACAGGGATGGGTAAGTATACTTTCTTTATTACCACCCCTTGGCTTCGGCTGATTTTTCATTTTGCCTGGACTTCTCCATTAACAAAAAGAAGCAGCAGAAAGACTATAAGAGCACATGACGGTATCAGACTACACAGGGTCTATTTGTAGTCTGTAACCATGGAGACACCTAGGTTTGCATAGGAGCTATATAGAAAGTACAGTGGGACATATTAAAATCTATGAGGAACATAGTGGTCTACACCGGACTGTAAGGGCATCATATTATGGATATAACAAGGTTTTGTATTATAACAATACTTTTATCTTTGTGTTGTATACTCTCTGGTAAAAATGTCATATGGTCAAAAAATCACTTTAAGAAAGTACTAGAAAGATTTAGCAGCATTACAATGGAAATCAACGAGTCCTACAGACAGCCCCATTGATACATAACCCCAGATAATTTTTTCAGCTCACTATAGATAGTATACACTTCATATGGCCAAAAAAATCCCTTTAAGAATGCATTAGAAAGATTTAGCAACATCACAATAGAAATGAAAGGTCCTACAGACGGGCCCTATTGATACATATCCCCTGATAAATATTTCAGAGCACTATAGGTTTACACTTCAAAAAGCCAAAAAAATCCCTTTAAGAATAAACTAGACAGCTTTAGCAGCATTATAATGGAAATAAAAAGGTCCTACAGACGGGCCCTATTGATACACGACCCCTGATAAATATTTCAGAGCACTATAGGTATACACTTCAAATGGCCAAAAAATCCCTTTAAGAAAGTACTAGAAAGATTTAGCAGCATCACAATGGAAATGAACCAGTCCTACAGACGGCCCCATTGATATATAACCCCTGATAAATATTTCAGAGCACTATAGGTATACACTTCAAATGGCCAAAAAATCCCTTTAAGAAAGTACTAGAAAGATTTAGCAGCATCACAATGGAAATGAACAAGTCCTACAGACGGACCTATTGATACACGACCCCTGATAAATATTTCAGCGCTCTATAGGTTGCGCGGGGCCGCCGAGCAGCCGCTTTCCCAAAGGTCGCTATTTTATTGTATTTTCCCCCCTTTTTATCCCCCTAAACCGCTATCTCTTTGTGCGAACGCCGGAGAATTAAATTAATAATCACATAGAAGAAGGATTTTTGTTGTGTTTTGCAACGTTATGTGTTTATTTATTCCTTTCAAATCTTGCGGAACAACAAGGCGATGTCTCTGTTCGCTGGGCGAGCCTGGATGTACTGCAATAAATCAGAGGCGGCTAAAACATTCCGTGTGATTTATTTCACGTTGGCTTTGTAGCTACAGTCCGTTCACAGCAGTACATCAGATTTTTTTTTTTTCTTTTTTTTTTCTCAAAGCGGAGGCTGAGTTCTCGATAACAGCGTCTTCTGGCACAAGCGTGTCGTAGTTACAGGTCAATCTCACACAAGCGTGGAAATCTCGAGTTCTTCCAGTGTCATTTGTAGACTATTCATTACCAGGTTTCCCATGTCACTCCCATAGTGTTCAACCCTGGGGGAGAAGTGTCTTCCAGCCTCGATACCTTACATTCTCTCTAATTAGAGTCATCACAAGAGGCAGGCTCGCAGGATCACTGGCCCGGAGTCCATGTAGGGATGATACGTTACCGATGGAAGACGCAACGGTGACAGCGGAGTCCTTCAGTTCAGAGAGAAGTCTCTGTAGCACTTACTTTTGATATCTATAGGGTCAACCTTCCCGTCTGTCTCACCATTGCTCCACCAGCGTGATTCCTTCCGGAGAAAGCAGCGAGACCAATTCTGTAGAGATTAAAGATATATATATTTTTACATTTTGTGAACAGCGCCACTCTAAGCAATGGCTGTAACCGGTATTGCAACTTAGCAACAGACACAGACAGTGTCAGCAAGTGCTTATTTATATGGTACAAGGGCATATTCCCATAGCTTAAAGGGGCTTTGCAAAGTTGGAAAACATGGCCGCCTAATTTTAGATACAGGTCTAGAGGTTAAGGGTAGTATTGCAGCTCAATTGAAGGAGCTGGTTCTGGAGGAAATAAGCCATGTTTTTTCTAATCATATACAACCCCTTTAAATGAGATGATGGGAGTTTATAAAATATTATGATGTATGATGTTCTCCTTAAAAAAATTGTATATGATTGAGGGCCAACAACTTCAATAACCTCTTATTCTTGGTGGCTGGCTTGGCTTAAAGGGGTACTCATGAGACATTTTTTCCCCCTTTAAAATCATCTAGTGTCCGAAAGTTATAAAGATTAGTAAATGAATTCTAAAAATCAGCTGCTTTATGTCCTGCAGGAAGTGGTGTATTTCTTTTTGACTGACACAGTGCTCTCTGCTGCCACCTCTGTCCATGTCAGGAACTGTCCAGAGCAGTGGTAAATCCCTATAAAAACCTCTCCTGCTCTGGACAGTTCCTAAAATAGACAGAGGTGGCAGCAGAGAGCACTGTGTCGGACTGGAAAGAATACACCACTTCCTGCAGGACATACAGCAGCTGATAAGTACTGAAAATGACAAAGTAAATAAAAAATCTGTATAACTTTCAGACACCAGTTGATTTGAAAGAAAAAAAGAAATTCAATGGAGAACCCATTTAAATCTCCTGTCAAATCCTAAGGCTTTTTAGTGAAGTCATATACTATCTTAAAGGGAAAGCAAAGGGTGGTGTCAGAGTGCTGTGACACTGTGCTCTCTGCTGCCACCTCTGTCCATGTGAGGAACTGTCCAGAGCAGGAGAGGTTTTCTATGGGGATTTGCTGCTGCTCTGGACAGTTCCTGACATGGACAGAGGTGGCAGCAGAGAGCACTGCATGAAAGACTACCCCAATTCATGCAGGACATACAGCAGCTGATAAGTCCTGGAACACTGGAGATTTTTAAATAGAAGGGAAAAAAAAACCTGAAAATACACAAAGAGTGCAGACATTAAGATGACACCCTGGCATGATGTGAAGCCCATGGCCGCCGCACTATACATAGAGCCTACACTTGCGGCTGATGCAGCGGCTCTGGCCGTCGATGCGCCGTCCATCTTCAATGCGATGCAGTGTAACCATTGGCATCCTCTATGATATTTCCGTAGTAAACGTCAGATTGTGTTTGGCATACAGAGGTTTGTTGACTTTGTAGCTAGCTGACATTTGCAGTAATCTGGAAATCTTCCCCTTGGGCTGACTATGATACAGAAAAAAAAGCACATTATCAAAACAATGATCTGCGGTCTGAACAAGCGACGAAAGAGAGAACGATGCAGCCGGCAACCATCGCTTATAGGGGCTGTGATGGTATAGACACCGGGCTCCCATTCTCAGCCATAGTCAATGACAGATACACAGGAGGAGATGGATGCTGACATCTGCACCACAGCGTAATACACATATCTAGAGGTATACATATCCCATTATTTATATGGGTCGTCTGGCATAGAGAGTTATGAAGTATTACAGAGGGCACCCCTTACCCTGGGGAAAAAAAAATAATTGAGGGGCACCATGCAATACCTCATTTTACCTCTGGTGGCGCTATTGGGCTTTGTCAGCTGATCCTATTGGAACCCTTAAAGTGTCACTGTCGTTTCATTTCTTTTGCAGAAATCAATAGTCCGGGCGATTTTAAGAAACTTTGTAATTGGGTTTATTAGGCAAATTTGCCATTATCTGCATTCACAAAGACTTTCCCCAAGTCCCCCCTCCCTCTCTCCTCTCTCTCATCCACTGCTCATTATCAGGAAATCTCGACTCTTTTACTTCAGTCGGGCCCTGTGTAACCTATGGAGAGGGGAGGGGGGAGGAGGAGGTAGAATAGTCACCAGCAGAGAGCAGAGAACAAAGGATTACACGGTGGGAGCTGTGTGAAAGCTGGTATTCAGAGGTCAGAGAGGTCAGTGGTGATTTCAGAGGAGATAGCCCGGTGATGTAGCTGTAAATCTCCCTCCACCCCTCCCCTCTCCATAGAAAACAATGAAGACAGGGGGGAGACTGCTATCTCATGATAAAAATGCATTTTCAGCTAATAAACCCAATTACAAAGTTTCTTAGAATCATCTGTACTATTGATTTCTGCAAAAAAAAAAAATTAAATGACAGTAACACTTTAACAAAAAGGCAATGGGGGGGGGGGGGTATTTATTATGACTGGCATCTCAGTGGACAGGTGGACATCTCTTAATAAATTCGGCACATTGCTTGTCCATGCACCACAAATTGTAGATTACTTCCATAATTTACTCTACTTTCTTGTGTAAATGATTGTTGGTCCAGAAGAAGGAGAAAAATTATGGTTCCAGCGGCCTTCAAACGCAGGTGTCTACTATCTGAGGTCAGGTTACTGACCTTCGACAGACACCGGGAGTGAAATTAAAGGTTGCTTTTATTATTGGATGACGTGTTTCGAAAGGTGTACCGCCTTCTTCCTCAGGGGATCTGAGGAAGAAGGCTGTACACCTTAGAAACATGTCATCCAATAATAGAAAATCGGTCTTATGCAGTAATCAGTGAGACGGGAGAGAAGGGCTTAGTCGATTGCTTCTCCCTGGTCATTCTAGCGTTCATTGGGAGTTTGTGCATTTACTAGACCCCGAACAATCAAAAAAGATCAAGTTTGAGTGGAAGTGACAGCCCCTTTAATTCTTGGAATAGCTGTATTATTACATAGTGCTCAAGATTCTGCGATTGCCTCCTGCCTATATAGGTCCTGGGACATTCAGGTCAGGTGATACTGGGTTATCATTCCTACTCCTGATGTCTCTGTGATCCTATATTATACCCGATCTTCAGTTTCAGCACCATGGACAGCAGTGCTGCTCGGAGCCGTAGTCTCGTACAGTCGCTTCTCCTGGCTAATAAAATGTTAATGAAGATGTGACACAAGTGTCTATAGACAGTGCCCAGATTTCACACTGTGACGTCTCAAAGACTCAATCAAGAATTCCACTCGAGAGGTATATCCTTCATCCCTGCGGCACTCTTGGCGGCATAATTTATCTTCTTAGAAGAATAACATAGAAACATACTGTATACAGAATTATTATGGAATTCAATGTATAAACTGTATGCAGTAAGCTCTAAAGCTCCCCCTAGAGGTGGATGCTAAGTGTTATCATTTAGTCTTATGTCTAGATATTTCTATATATAAAAATTAGGCCAAAATTTTCAGCTTATTTAAATTAAAGGGAACTTATCACTTTAAATATGCAGTCTGATCTGCCAGCATCATGTCATAGACCAGGAGGAACTGAACAAGAAGATATAAAGTTTAGGATAACTTTCAATTTGTACATTTAAACCTTTGTTTAAACCAGTGTTTCATAGTTATTTCAATTAAAGTGATTTAAAGTGTCATTGTGTGCTTTTTTCATTGTTGGGTATTAGACACTTGATAAAGAGACTGGACGGGTCTCGAAACGCGTTGTGTCGCTGGCATAATTCTTTTAATACATTTTATGATATTTTATATCACTATTACCTCTTGGACCTGTGCCTGTTTTACCCGCCTTGGAGTGGAGGAGGATACTGACTGTTTTTCATTGTCGGACAGTGTCACTAAGGCGGGGCTTAGCAATTTCCTCTCCCTACCTCATCACAGGGGAAGGACATGGTAGCAGCAATGGACTAAGGCAGGGAGAAGGAGCTCAATAGACTCTAAGCCCCGCCTAGTTGACACTATCCAACAAGTATAAAAAAACACACAGGAAAACTAAGGT
The DNA here is from genome assembly GCF_027789765.1 of Dendropsophus ebraccatus. NCBI lineage: Eukaryota > Metazoa > Chordata > Amphibia > Anura > Hylidae > Dendropsophus > Dendropsophus ebraccatus. The sequence continues at coordinate 69,843,914 of NC_091466.1, read as the reverse complement.
GACGGTATCACTTAAAGGTGCCCATACACTTTATATTAGATCGGCCGAACTCATTGCCGGTGGTGGATTCAGCCAACAGTGTTAGGAGTATGGGGGCAGCTCCTCCCACTCAGAATGGGACCCATGGAACAATGTTTCTTCTTGAGGAGCGTGTCACAAAAATTTAGGGGCCACTTGTGCTCCACTGGGAATTCTGGGAATAATATGCAAAGCAGCTCTCTGATGTCAACATTTGGAGGTAGCTGTTCCTTTATGTTAGTGACTGACTTAGATACGATGGCTTAGGGCATTACTGGGAATGTAAGCCAAGCCGGTCAACGCTCTAGAAGAAGCAGCTATCCATCTGGAGACACTTTTTCTGGGGTTATTGCTGGAGATGAGCGGATATACAGTAATAATGAAGTGAATCGCTTTGTTAGCTCGGCAGTCGGCTTATCACCCAGCTGCCTTATTACACTGTGCCACTCCAGATGCCGGGAAAAACTGAATTTGTGCATAGGAAATTGCGAGAAGTTTCCCAGGAATGGATCCAGCTTTCCAGGCACCTGGAGAGGAGCTTCAGTGAGTTAAAATGCAGCAGGACAATAAGTCGACTGCCGAGCTAATAAATTGATTTTCTTCATTATTACCATATACTCGCTCAACTCTAGGTATTGCCCTTTGTCAGTATAGAGCAGGATGCTATACGGACATAGAGAGAACAGAACTCACACCTATGGCTGACACTAATGCCTCTCGACTACATTTAAAAACCAACGCCAGGATGTTGGTATATAATTTGATCAAACCATATTGCCCCATGTACCACGTGCAGGTCCCCTGGATCACATGAGTTCCTACACTAACTCACCACTGTGTCGGTCAGCGACCGCAAACCCCGCAAAGCGAGTGCAAGCAGGGAAGGGAGGCCATAGAATGGCCCTGCAACCCCAATGTCACAGGACCAAACCCCAAGAGCCCTCCCAAACCCAGGTGCCGCCGGCGGAGAAAGCTGCCACCAAGCAACATAAGTATGAACATGGTCTGACTACTCACCATTGCTCCTGCAGGTAGAATGGGAAAACTAGGAGGTACTAGTCATGTGTGCACATGTGCTTCCTGCTAATTGGGGTCACAGCAGGGTGCTTTCTGTCTGCAAAGAGGCCCATCCTGGTGGGACCAAAAAGGCCCTAAAAAGGTTAACCAGACTTAGAAAAACATCTTTGTTCTTCCAAAAAACCGTGCGACTACTGTCCTCAGTTTGGATGTGGTATTGCAGTTAAGGTCTAAGTGAATGGAGCTGAACTGTAATAGCAGACATAACCTGAGGACAGGGGTGGCGCTGTTTTTCAAGAAAGTAGCTGTGCTTTTCTTTTCCTGGATAATCCCTTTAAGCTTAGAATATGGACAATAGTGGTGTGTCCCTAATATGAGTTTAGGCTAACAAAAACATCCATTTGGGTGGACTATAGGACATTTTGTTCCATAAGAATAGTGGCAGGTACATGTAATATCCATAATATGTAATGAGGTATGCGAGTATGGAGAAGGGGATGGGGGTATGATCATTCTTATAAGGTCCCCTCTCCGGAATGAATGTGAGAATGGAAAGATGAAACAATGTTTAGAAAGGTGACAATTTTTGGTGGCGTCCCCGTGACTTCTCGACACCTCCATCTAATGTGAGAATGAACTGAATTATTAGCACCTTTCCACAAATGACAATGAGTCGACATAGTTCGCAGGAGATGAGACGTAAATGTGATCAAAATTTTCAAAAATAATTGTAGAATTTCTTCTCTACGGAGGCTGGAATGCTGTTACGGCCTCATTTAAGACCTTCGGAAGGTCCTTACAAGGCTTCTTCCAGTCGTAGATCAGAAGTCCTTAGGTAAATTCGTCCGGCAGGGATCCCTTGCACCTCATTTTCCATGCAGTCGTCTTTGTTTCATATGTATGAAAGCCTTTCAGTCCGACACTTCCTTTGATCTCAGCCAGTTCACTGATCTGGTCTTCCAGACTATAGACAAGGCTTCTCTTTACCCTTCGTGTCCTTAGGCTAGAAGTAATTGTTAGAGGGACGCCATGGCCTGTCTTTTCTGAAACTCCATTATTATATTTCCATATGGAAATCTTTCCCTGGTCTCCTATACTCAGACCAATCCTAAAGTAACCATGACATAGAGAAGAATTAAGATGGTGCCCCATACCTGGTGCTACCCTACCACCTCTTCTCCTCTTTTTTTGTGGTCATCCATGGTGGGTTAACGCTTACATATCTGCCATAAAAGAAGCAGATTTATTCTGATCGCCATTGGAGTCGGGAAGGAATTTTCTTCCTGTGATAGGGTAATTGTCATCTGCCTCATAAGGGTTTTTTGCCTTCTTCTGGATCAACACAGTAGGGTTTCTGTAGGTTGAACCTGATGGACTTTTGTCTTCTTTCGACCCTATTAACTATGTTACTATGTTAATATAATCGTGTAGCTACACAGCCCAAAGGGTGGAGGGTATACAGTTCTGTATAGCTATATTATATGCCATATGCTGGCCTCACACTACTACAATCCCCCATGAGATGTCAACTGGCAGCCCAATAGGACCATTGTTGTCACGCTAAGCTCCTATAACCATGGGTCAGTATTGAAGAAAAATAAAATTTCATGTCAAGATAAAAAAAAAAAATCCTTTGTAAGGATCAGGGTCAGTGCTGAACGGACCTATTTGGCACCCACAGAAATCAATGGGTCTACATAAACATATCCTGTACCTCTCTTTATATGGAGACCATCTGAATCTGAATACTGGTATATTTCATCCCACTTTGTACAAGTACTACTATATGGGGGCACACAAAATTCCTATGACTTTGTATTAAGTTACTTAAAGGGTACCTGCCGCTAGGGTCCTCTCCAGCGTTCGGTGTGGAGAAATTCAGTGGCCAAGAATACATCTGACGCCCTGAGAGTTCACCGGGTGGGGGATGTTTCTTTGGCACCCCGATCTTCTGGAGTCAGTGCCTAACTATGGAGAGATGCCTAGTGGCAGGTACCCTACTATGGGCCTATATGAGCCTATACTCATTACATATAGAGAATGTTTCGTATTGAGTCCACATTAAAATCGAAATATATCATGGCATACTGTGTCACATCCGCAGCCGCGGCACATACTTCTCGCTGTCCCATCTCCTGCTCTGTGCCGGGGCTCCTCCTCCTCCAGCTCCCTGTCAGTTCGACGGGCGCGTCCCTGTCTCCTAGGGAGCGCGCGCCGGCTCAGCTATAATTTAAAGGGTCAGTGTGCCTTTAATTGGCTGCTGCTTTGTAGCTCTCCTATAAATTGCAGCCCTGCCGCACCACAGGTGTTGGAGCCTCTACATGCTTCCTAGTGTGTTCAGTCCCAGCTACATGTTGTTCCTATCTATTGTTCCTGCCTGTTGTTTCTGCCACCTGTGGTTCCGCTCATGACTGTTATCTGTGTGTTTAGCTGCCTATCTGCCTGCCTGCCTACTGTTCCTGCTACACCTCGTCCGCCGTCACTAGCAAGCCAAGCCAGGGATAGCAACCTGGTGGTTGCCTGCCGTAGCAAGTCCTTTCCGCCTTGCGCTGGGCTCTGGTGAAGACCAGCGGTCCCTTAGACTTTGCTCCCTGGTGCGCCTTAGTATGGTGGCCCTATATGGCGGCACACAAAAAATAACCATAAGCAACTGAATGGGATGAACAGATTCATATGGCACACATAAAATATTATGGGTATGTTAAGACCTATATCAATGTATTGATTTTATATGGACACTATTGGAGAACTTTTTCATGGACTCCATATGACTATGTATACGGTATACTCCATCCCACCCTTATTATACAGGCTCCATATTGCACTTATACAAACGTATGGGCCTATACTGTACCTCTGCGCATATGGCTCTTATAAAAATCTATGTCCCTGAATGGGTCCATATTGTAAAAAGGAAATGTTTATGGACTTCATATCAATATTCATACATTTTATTATATATATATATATATATATGGTGGTCCAAAAATTGGTAGACAGTATGTGTAATAGGGGAGATTTATCAAACATGGTACAAAGTGAAACTGGCTCAGTTGCCCCTAGCAACCAATCAGACTCCACCTTTCATTTTCCAGAGAGTCTGTGAGGAATGAAAGCTGGAATCTGATTGGTTGCTAGGGGCAACTGAGCCAGTGTCACTTTACACCATGTTTAATACATTTCCCCCTTCATAACCCTATGACACTTACTGTCCACCTACTTTTGGACCACCCTGTATATGATGCTGTACGGTGGCGGTATAATAATCTTCCACTGTGTTACTTCTCATACTACATATAAGGCCTTATTCACACATCCTGTAAATCAAATTTAGAGTCCATTAACATTCACACTATCCCCAATCCATGCAGTGAAAAAATAGAACATGTCCTAGTGCAGGCCATCATTATGGAACGGATTAGCCAATAGAAGTCTATGGGATCCGCATTTTTTTTTTTTTTTTTGCAGATGTAACACCTTAAAGGGGTTGTTCACAAAAAAAAAAAAAAAAAAATTCTTTCAAATTGGTGCCAGGGAGTGCCAGAGATTTGTAAATTACTCCTATTAAAAATATTGAATCTTCCAATACTTATCAGGTGCTGTATGTCCACAGGAAGTGGTGTATTCTTTCCAGTCTGACACAGTGCTCTCTGCTGCCTCTTCTGTCCATGTCAGGAACTGTCCAGAGCAGGAGAGGTTTTCTATGGGGATTTGCTGCTGCTCTGGACAGTTTCTGACTAGAGATGATCGAACAGGGCCGAGGTTCAGGTTCATACCAACCCAAACCATTGGCATATGACTTCCCGTTCCTATAACCTAGGCTGTATCCCTGTTTTCCAGGCGGTACACCAGCTTTCTCCACCTTCCCCATGGAACGGGAAGGCAGCGGGAGTCAAATGCAGCTGGTTCGGGTTCGTACAAACCTGAACCTCGGCCCTGTTCATAGTTACATAGTTCATACGGTTGAAAAAAGACACATGTCCATCAAGTTCAACCAAGGAGGGGATCATCTCTATTCCTGAAATGGACAGAGGTGGCAGCAGAGAGCACTGTGCCAAAAACACCACTTCCTGCAGGCCATACAGAAGCTGATAAGTATTGGAGGATTCAAAGATTTTTTTTATAGAAGTAAATTACAAATCTCTTGCACTTTCTGGCACCAGTTTATTTGAAAGATTTTTTTTTTTTTTTGCTGAACAACCCCTTTAAGGCCTAAGACTTCAATGAGCCCCTAATAAACATCTACATCAAGACCCTTTAAGAATAATCCATCAAGATGCAGAAATCCTATAGAAAGCCGCCGCAAGAAGTGGACACAATGATGTCGGGCATTAACACCGCAGGCAGCGCATAATATATACAATCCACATCCACAATGTATAGGGAATTATTCCGAAATCCGTGGATCTAGTTCATATTTAAATTCTCGACTTTGCCCCAAAGCTTTTTTTTTTTTTTTTTCCTCTCTCCTTCCTTCCTGGAATAGCTTCAATTCACCAAATCGTTCTTGCTGGAGAAATAAGAAGAAGAGAAAAATAAAGCTATTCAGACATAAATAGTGTAATTACACAGCTTCCTGCTTCCAAACATTTCTTGCAGGTGTTATTGTCTGATACAGTAATAGAAGGAATTCATGTCGGAGAATTTAAATGTGATGCATGTCGTCTTTTGTAAGGATGAGCCGTCTCTCCTCAGGAGGTTTACCATGAAGTATGTTCAGGTGACAATGGGCCATGATTCTGCCGCCGCCGCCGCCGCTATACGTGGCTGCTGCTCGATACATGACATGAGAGGGTGCGACGCCCTCACGGACTCCTGTTATACATTGGGAGGGGGGGGGAGGGGGGTTCTGTAACGTCTTGTAAGGATCGGACTTGTCTTGTTTGCCTTAATGAACGTCCGTCTCTGGAATGGTGGAGGGGAGGATGTATGGGGAGAGCGGAGCTGTCAGGAAGTTTCCTTTTTAGTTGTCAAGTAATGATTGACAGGTAGGGTGTTTTCTTTAGAAGAGAGGTTCTGAAGAAGCTGTGTTGGGGATTGTATAGGACTGTTGTTTCAGTATATTGCAGCTGCTGCAGAACCTCTTCATACACCTTAGCTGCTGCAGAACCTCATCATACACCTCAGCTGCTGCAGAACCTCATCATACACCTTAGCTGCTGCAGAACTTCATTATACACTTCAGCTGCTGCAGAACCTAATAATATACCTCAGCTGCTGCAGAACCTAATAATATACCTCAGCTGCTGCAGACCATATTAATGATACACCTAAGCTACTGCAGAACCTCATAATACACCTCAGCTGCTGCAGAACTTCATTATACACTTCAGCTGCTGCAGAACCTCATCATACACCTCAGCTGCTGCAAAACCTCATCATACACACCTCAGCTGCTGCAGAACCTCATAATACACCTCAGCTGCTGCAGAACTTCATTATACACTTCAGCTGCTGCAGAACCTCATCATACACCTCAGCTGCTGCAAAACCTCATCATACACACCTCAGCTGCTGCAGAACCTCATAATACACCTCAGCTGCTGCAGAACCTCATCATACACCTCAGCTGCTGCAGAACCTCATCATACACCTCAGCTGCTGCAAAACCTCATCATACACCTTAGCTGCTGCAGAACCTCATCATACACCTCAGCTGCTGCAGAACCTCATCATACACCTCAGCTGCTGCAAAACCTCATCATACACCTTAGCTGCTGCAGAACCTCATCATACACCTTAGCTGCTGCAGAACCTCATCATACATCTCAGCTGCTGCAGAACATATTAATGATACACCTCAGCTGCTGCAGAACCTCATAATACACCTCAGTTGCTGCAGAATATTATAATACACCTCAGCTGCTGCAGAACATAATCATACCCCTCAGCTACTGCAGAACCTCATAATACACCTCAGCTGCTGCAGAACCTCATAATACACCTCAGCTGCTGCAGAACCTAATAATACACCTCAGCTGCTGCAGAACCCCATCATACACCTCAGCTGCTGCAGAACCTCATCATACACCTCAGCTGCTGCAGAACCTCATACTACACCCCAGCTGCTGCAAAACCTCATCATACACCTCAGCTGCTGCAGAACCTCATCATACACCTCAGCTGCTGCAGAACCTCATACTACACCCCAGCTGCTGCAGAACCTAATAATATACCTCAGCTGCTGCAGAACCTCATCATACACCTCAGCTGCTGCAGAACCTCATCATACACCACAGCTGCTGCAGAACCTCATACACACCTCAGCTGCTGCAGAACCTAATAATATACCTCAGCTGCTGCAGAACCTCATCATACACCTCAGCTGCTGCAGACCATATTAATGATACACCTAAGCTGCTGCAGAATATTATAATACACCTCAGCTTCTGCAGAACCTCATCATACACCTCAGTTGCTGCAGAATAATATAATACACCTAAGCTGCTGCAGAACCTCATCATACACCTCAGTTGCTGCAGAATATTATAATACACCTAAGTTGCTGCAGAACCTCATCATACACCTCAGCTGCTGCAGAACCTCATCATACACCTCAGCTGCTGCAGAACCTCATCATACACCTCAGCTGCTGCAGAACCTCATCATACACCTCAGCTGCTGCAGAACATCATAATACATCTCCTCTACTACACTTTCAGGCCCCATCACCACACTGCAGTCACCTCATGTGCCCAGGAAGTCACCAAAATCTGTGCAATCCATGCCGGCAGCATGGCGCAGCTACTAGTCTGATTATTTTATATCTCACACACCAGTCGCCTATATCCATGCGCAGGAAACTTTAATTCGCTCTGGTTTCACTCCTGCAACTTTGTTATTTTTTTCACCTTCTAATGTTAAGGTTTCGGCTAAAGTTGCACGGCGGCGCTTCTTTTCCTATCTGTAGCGAATTCTGAATACCTTCCTATTGGATGTCAGAGACACACACACGAAAAAAATAATAAAAAATAACGTCCTCCTCATGCTAAAATATTTAAAGCGGCCTCCTTTCATGCACCTGCAGCTCCCCCTCTCCCCCCGGTTTGGCGCTCGGATACCATGTGACCTACATTCCTGACCTCTTTCCCTAATGATGCATATTGGGAAGCTTGTAACTCCTCTGTCACTGCTTCATGTTCACTTGTATTACTTTGCCGGGAAACTTCAATGGGCGTCGTGTCAGTCACAGTCGGATAGGGGTGAGATGGGAACCTGTCCTTTAAGGGTTATTTCAATCTCTTCCCTATTTGATAGAATAACATTTACGTTAGCGAATGGAACCCGGATTCCGGCTTCAAGGAGGACAATCCTTTACGCTGTCAATATAGCGCAACATTCATCATCAGAACACAGGGGCTTTTTTCGGATGTGACTGCACAGGATCATCCCCTCTGACATTAATGAGGCATTACTATTCCGCGCACCTCCAGCTCCTCGGCGCGGGGAACTGCCAGTTAATTACAGATTTGTGGCACTTTATATGATGCATTTCAGGTTCCAGAGACCCAGAACTCTGCATGGATGACCTTCCTACACAAGATACATGGGGGCATCCAGGGAACCCAACCACCACCGCCAGGCCAGGGGATATATAATGAAGCTCCTGTCCAGGACCAAACGAAATCGCCCAGAACCCTCCGGATGGAACGCAATCTTATCTAGTCTGTTTTATGATTATTATTACTGTCTAGATGGTGAATGTGTTTCTAAATTATTTTACACAATGATGATGATGATGTGACAATGGACGAGCGAAGTATAAGATTGTCACTACAGGCTCTCATTATCCCTATGTGGGTGCGAGGGGCTCCGACTTATTATACCGGATCTACATCTAGCTGAATATATCTTCTATCTATCTATCCATCTATCTATCTTCTATCTATCTATGTATCTATCTATCTATCTATCTATCTATCTATCTATCTCCTATCTATCTCCTATCTATCTATCTATTTATCTATCTATCTATCTATCTATCTATCTATCTATCTATCTATCTCCTATCTATCTATATATCTATCTATCTCATATCTATCTATCTATCTATCTCCTATCTATCTATCTATCTATCTATCTATCTATCTATCTATCTATCTCCTATCTATCTATCTATCTATCCTCTCCTATCTATCTATCTATCTATCTATCTATCTATCTATCTATCTATCTATCTATCTATCTATCTATCTCCTATCTATCTATCTATCTATCTATCTCCTATCTATCTATCTCCTATCTATCTATCTCCTATCTATCTCCTATCTATCTATCTATCTCCTATCTATCTATCTCCTATCTATCTATCTATCTATCTATCTATCTATCTATCTATCTATCTATCTATCTATCTATCTCCTATCTATCTATCTATCTATCTATCTATCTCCTATCTATCTATCTATCTATCTATCTCCTATCTATCTATCTCCTATCTATCTATCTCCTATCTATCTATCTATCTATCTATCTATCTATCTATCTATCTATCTCCTATCTATCTATCTATCTATCTATCTATCTATCTATCATCTATCTATCTATCTATCTATCTATCTCCTATCTATCTATCTATCTATCTATCTATCTATCTATCTCCTATCTATCTATCTATCTATCTATCTATCTATCTATCTATCTCCTATCTATCTATCTCCTATCTATCTATCTATCTATCTATCTATCTATCTATCTATCTATCTATCTATCTATCTATCTCCTATCTATCTATCTCCTATCTATCTATCTCCTATCTATCTATCTATCTATCTATCTATCTATCTATCTATCTATCTCCTATCTATCTATCTATCTATCTATCTATCTATCTATCTATCTATCCAGGGCCGCTTTAACCAGAGGGCACATGGTGCACGTGCACCGGGCCCACTGGTTAAAGGGGCCCCCCCGAGCAGGCCGGCCGTTGCTATGTGCGACCAGTGCGGTCGCACAGGGCTCCGGCCACCAGCCTGTCAGGGGGGAGCGCCATGGATGGGTAATCTACTTACCCCTCCATGGCGCCCCCTGCAGGGCCCCCCCGTCCGCCGCTGCCCCCGTCCGCTGCTGCTGCGGCGCTTCAGCGCTGCAGCAGCAGCGACACTGACAGAGAGAGAGCCATTGGCTCCCTCCCTGTCAGTCACTCACTCTTAGGGCCGCACTTCCTGCGGTCACAAGAGGCCGCGCTCTCCCTCTAGCGCCCGACGTCACTGGAGCGTCGGCGCGAGGGTAAGGGGAGTGCAGCCTCTTGTGACCGCAGGAAGTGCGGCCACAGGAGGGAAGAGAAGAGGAACGCGTGGACCCAGGTGAGTAAGAGTGTTTGTTTTTTTCAATGTTATATGGGAGGGGGAGCTATATACTATTGGGGAGCACAGGGGGCTATATACTACTGGGGAGCACAGGGGAGCTATATACTATTGGGGAGCACAGGGGGCTATGTACTATTGGGGAGCACAGGGGGCTATATACTATGGGGGAGAACAGGGGGCTATATACTATGGGGGAGAACGGGGGCTATATACTATTGGGGAGCACAGGGGGGCTATATACTATGGGGGAGAACGGGGGCTATATACTATTGGGGAGCACAGGGGGGCTATATACTATGGGGGAGAACGGGGGCTATATACTATTAAGGAACACAGGGGGCTATATACTATGGGGGAGCACAGGGGAGCTATATACTATGGGGGAGCACAGGGGGCTATACACTATGGGGGAGAACGGGGGCTATATACTATTGGGGAGCACAGGGGGCTATATACTATGGGGGAGCACAGGGGGCTATATACTATGGGGGAGCACAGGGGAGCTATATACTATGGGGGAGCACAGGGGGCTATACACTATGGGGGAGCACAGGGGAGCTATATACTATTGGGGAGCACAGGGGAGCTATATACTATTGGAAAGCACAGGGGGCTATATACTATTGGGGAGCACAGGGGAGCTATATACTATGGGGGAGCACAGGGGAGCTAGATACTTTGGGGGAGCACAGGGGGCTATATACTATGGGGGAGCACAGGGGAGCTATATACTATGGGGGAGCACAGGGGAGCTATATACTATGGGGAGCACAGGGGGCTATATACTACTGGGGAGCACAGGGGGCTATATACTATGGGGGAGCACAGGGGGCTATATACTATGGGGGAGCACAGGGGGTTATATACTATTGGGGAGCACAGGTTAGCTATATACTATTGGGGAGCACAGGGGCTATATACTATTGGGGAGCACAGGGGCTATATACTATTGGGGAGCACAGGGGTCTATATACTATGGGGGAGAGCACAGGGGGCTATATATTATGGAGAGCACAGGGGGGCTATATACTATTGAGGGGGAGCACAGGGGGGCTATATACTATTGGGGGAGAGCACAGGGGGGCTATATACTATTGTGGGAGAGCACAGGGGGGCTATATACTATTGGGGGAGAGCACAGGGGGCTATATACTATTGTGGGAGAGCACAGGGGGGCTATATACTATTGTGGGAGAGCACAGGGGGGCTATATACTATTGTGGGAGAGCATAGGGGGGCTATATACTATTGGGGGAGAGCACAGGGGGGCTATATACTATTGTGGGTGAGCACAGGGGGCTATATACTACTGGGGAAAGTGCACAGGGGGGCTATATACTAATGGGGGAGCGCACAGGAGGGCTGTATATAACTGGAGGAGCACATGAGGGTCTATATACTACAGGGACACCTTAAAACTATGGAGGCACAGAGGGGTGTAACTATGTAGGGGTACAGAGGGGTGTAACTACTGTATAGGGGTACAAGGGACCTAACTACTATATGTGTTGGAGCCTAAAATATTTGTCTGGCAGATTCTGGAGAGAAGATTCACAGCCAGGAGAAGACTTCAAGGTGGCCCAGGCTGGATGGAGAGAGAAAGAAAAGGTGACAGACTCTGATCGGAGAAGACTCCTCCGGTGAGTCACTGGATGTAACTGCACTCTGTTATAGGCTTGTACTGATAGGGGTCATGGTATGGCGGTATTATGTAATGGTATCAATGGTGATATCTTTCTGTTTTTTTTAGTGCAGTTTTTATGTAATATGTAATCACTGAATGGTGGAAATAGTGTTATAAGGTAACTACTGTATGTATTGGGGCTCTTGATACAGTGTGGGGGCAAATTCAGTACATTATACAATGTGCAGAAAGGTAAGGGGGGGCCCACTCTTGAGGGCTGTGCACTGGGCCCACCAATGTATTAAAACGGCCCTGTATCTATCTATCTATCTATCTATCTATCTATCTATCTATCTATCTATCTATCTATCCATCTCCTATCTATCTATCTATCTATCTATCTATCTATCTCCTATCTATCTATCTATCTATCTATCTATCTATCCATCCATCTCTTTATTTATCTATTATGATATCTTTTTCTATCTGATTACGGATATAAACCGGAGAAACAAAACCACTGACACTAATGGGTTAAACGTCCAGAAATAATGAAAAGTCGCCGTCCTATGAGTTTGAATAAGAAGGCAGGAAGCGTCCGTCCCCGTATCACATCCCCACAACCTGATTGTCATCCAATTAGAGGCTGGAGGAATATTTGATTAATCTACAGCAAGCAAGAGGGCCCGGCTTCAGTCACCAATCTGGGATCTTAGAAGTAGCCTCTGGGTCTCTGGAGATTTTTCAGTGTCTCCATTAGTGTGATCATGTGTCTCTACATAGTCAGATTCCAGGACAACTGGCGGCTTTGAATTATTACAGTTAATTGTGAATGGTGCGGGGATGCGGCAGGATGAGGAAACTCCATGGCTTACATTAACATGGGCTCCTAATGCAATCCATTCCCCGCCGCCCAGACCGGCATGGAGCTCTGATTAGCAGAACATTGACTCCTGCTATACGCCGGACAGACCCTCATTTCTTTCTGAACAGGGTAATTGGCCCCGGCATACACTGAAGATGAGGACGGATAAATGATGGCCGCACGGGGCAGGCTCATCTGTTACCCCACCGCCAGATGTGCAGTGTTGGCCTATGGCACTATGTCATTTACCATCCATGTTGCATTGTGGATCATAGTCGCGCTATGGTCTAGTTGTAACGTTGTTCCAGTTTTTTCATGATCATTATGATCAAATATCGGACGTCTTTTTGGCACTAGTCGGCAATGACGGACGGAAAATCGTGTGAACTTAGCAAAAGAAAGACATCTCCTTATGTCTTGCTAGACTAGCTTATGGCTACAGGGGAGGTTTACATTGTATGAGGTTCTGAGAACTATGAAGAACTAATACAGAAAGTCTATAGGAACGTCGTAAAATTGGAGTACCCCTTTAATTGGAGTCCATGGCTTTAGAAGGGAGCAATGAAACACATGCAAAGTCCTAATATGTGTCAGTGAAGGCTCCAATTATAATCCTATGACTCGCCGGAATAGCTAAGTGAAAAGTCATTGGAACATATTCCTGCCATATGGGTGTCACTTACCTTTCTTTACATATTCCTGCAATATCGTTGTCACTTACCTTTCTTTACATAGGTGACAAGTCTGTAGGAAGTGTATTAGTAGATTGCTTATTCCCAAGCTTTCCTAGAGACTGGGAAAAAAAAGCCCAGTTTGCTTGATCCTCGGGGGCGGGGCTTAGTCAAATCTTTCAAATTTTAAGAGATTCGGGGTAGGATTTATTCAAATCTCTGGTCTATTTCTGATCTAGTGCAGGTTAGAGTAATAGTCCCTCAGGCAACGTATATCATGTGTGGCTCGTTTAAGGTCTGACACTTTATGTTCTTACAGGGAAATTGTCTTTAGTGTTACAGTGTCACTGTCGTTTAACTTTTTTTTTTTTGTAGAAATCAATAGTACAGGCAATTTTAAGAAACTTTGTAATGGGGTTTATTAGCCGAAAAATGCATTTTTATCATGAAAAATCAGTTTGAAGCTCTCCCCCCTGTCTTTATGGTTCTCTATGGGGAGGGGAGGTGTGGAGGGAGATGAGGCACCAAAACAGGACAACAAAGAGTTAATTTACAGCTACATCCCCAGGCTATCTCCTCTGAAGTCAGCACTAACCTCTCTGTACTCTGAATACTGCTTCCACATAGCTCCCACTGCGTAATCCTTTGTTCTCTGCTCTCTGCTAGCGACTAATCTTCCTTCTCCCCTCTCAATAGTTTACACAGGTCTTGAATGAAGTAAAGAGTCGAGATTTCCTGATAATGAGCAGTGAATGAGAGAGAGGGGGGAGGTGGGGGGGCTGGGGAAAGTCTTTTTGAATGCAGATAATGGCATATTTGCCTAATAAACCAAATTATGAAGATTCTTAAAATCACCTGGACTATTGTTTTCTGCAAAAAAATAAAATATGACAGTGACACTTTAAGTGAGCCTGTCAATCCTGAGTCATGCGGCCCCTTGGATCTAAGAAACAGTATGGGGCCCATGAATACTAGTGTTTAGGAAGTAGCGTATGTGAGAGCACCCCCCCCCCCCTCGAACGGAGGTCAGAGCAGCCCTTAGAACCCTCCGACGGTGCACAACCTTACTATCCCCCTGCCCACATTGATCAGAGGCCATCCCCTACCCCGGGAACAGCTCTCACTGACCACCCTTCCCACCCTTGGACACTGCTCAGAACATCCTGAGAGAGCTGCGCTGAGCAATCATGATGAATGCTTACAGCTAAATGTTGCAGCCCTTTGACTGACAGAGCAAGAATCCATTGGCTTCCTGCCCTGCCAGCCCCTCTTGTGGCCGGAGGCAGCATAACATCTCCAGCCACAAGAGCACCCCCCCCCCCCCCATATGCATACTTACCTGGCTCGGCACAGTCATCTTGCATCCGTTCTCCCAGCTAAGAGAACAAAGGAATCCAGGGGCACTGCACTGGGCTACGTCAGTATGTAGGTGCGGGAAGTGGCGTACAGGATCCCATACAGTTTTTTTTGCTATGGGGCTCCAATGAATCCTAGCTACGCCCCTGATATATACTTAAATATACTTAAATATACTCCACCATGTACATAGACTACTCCTAGCGCAAGCACTGTAGGAAACTGCCTGAAGAGCCATAGACTTGTATTGTAATACACCTATAATGCTAGGCTATAGCGCTTCTGGCCGTTCCGTAGACTACTCGTTTTAGAAGCGGACTTCGTACCTGCGGAGATAGTTACGGCAGGTAGTTACCCTTTTAGATACTTCACAAAAGATACCTCAGCTACACAACAACATTGAGATCCGGGTACCAGGACACGGCATAGTGATGTTAGATTCTAGTCTTAAAGGGGCGTTCACCCCAAATCTTTTTCTTTCAAATCCTCTGGTGCCAGAAAGTGCTAGAGATTTGTAATTTACTTCAATTAAAAATTCCTAAGTCTTCCAGTATTTATCAGCTGCCGTATGTCCTGCAGGAAGTGGTGTATTCTCTCCAGTCTGACACAGTGCTCTCTGCTGCCACCTGTCTGTCCATGACAAGAACTGTCCAGAGCAGTAGCATACCTACTAGAAAATATCTCCTGCTCTCCAGACTGGAGAGAATACACCACTTCCTGTGGGGCATGCAGCAGCTGATAAGTCCTGGGAGATTTGAAATTTTCAAATAGAAGTAAAATACAAATCTCTGGCACTTTCTGGAACCAGTTGATTTGAAAGAAATATAAAAAAAAGGTGAACAGCCCCTTTAAGGAGAAGAGACAGTTATATGTACTACGCTGCAGAATATGTTGGCGCTATATAAAGGGATTTTCCGCCCTGATCTTTATCCGCCTTTATCCGTATAAAGCAGAATCCCATTAAATCCTATTGAGGCTGACAGGAGCTTTTGATTCTATCAGGGGCCCGATCTAAATGTTGAATCAACGTCTCCACCTGAACGTCACCTTTAAGAAACATCTTAGTATTACTCTGACAAGAAGCAAATCAGAAATTATAAGGGAAGCAACTGACAGTGATTGATGGCCGAGTCTTTTCCCTGATTTGCTGATTAAACTCATCAATCTACATGCAGAACAGACGTCCAATGCAAATTGGAGCAGCGAGCCTTAACAAAGTGCGACTGTCAGAGTACTGAGGGAGCGGAGGAGCTTCCTAATGGCATCACACAAGAAAAATCCCTCTTATTGTACTGAAACAATATTTACTTGTGTGATATGCCGCACCCCCACCCCCCATCCCGCCGCCGTACAATAAGCAGAGGCTAGTCAGCGCAAGAGATGAGACGCTTACTGTATAATATAATGCGAGGAATAATGGATAATAAACAGACGCATCCTCAAGACGGGATATCAAGATTATTGCTATAGGAGGGGGTATATACTACGGAGACCACAGCAACGTATGGCGGAGGAAGGCAGTACCGCTATACAGTGCCATATAACAGTACCGCAATACAGTGCCATATAACTGTACCGCAATACAGTGCCATATAACAGTAGCGCAATACAGTGCCATATAACAGTACCGCAATACAGTGCCATATAACAGTAGCGCAATACAGTGCCATATAACAGTAGCGCAATACAGTGCCATATAACAGTAGCGCAATACAGTGCCATATAACAGTACCGCAATACAGTGCCATATAACTGTACCACAATACAGTGCTATATAACAGTACTGCAATACAGTGCTATATAACAGTACCGCAATACAGTGCCATATAAGAGTACCGCAATACAGTGCCATATAACAGTAGCGCAATACAGTGCCATATAACAGTACTGCAATACAGTGCTATATAACAGTACCGCAATACAGTGCCATATACAGTACTGCAATACAGTGCTATATAACAGTACCGCAATACAGTGCCATATAACAGTACCACAATACAGTGCCATATACTTAACAGTACCACAATACAGTGCTATATAACGGTACTGCAATGCAGTGCTATATAACAGTACCGCAATACAGTGCCATATAACAGTACTGCAATACAGTGCCATATAACAGTACCGCAATACAGTGCCATATAACAGTACCACAATACAGTGCCATATACTTAACAGTACCGCAATACAGTGCCATATAACAGTACCGCAATACAGTGCCAAATAACAGTACCACAATACAGTGCTATATAACAGTACCGCAATGCAGTGCCATATAACAGTACCGCAATACAGTGCTATATAACAGTACCACAATACAGTGCCATATAACAGTACCGCAGTACAGTGCCATATAACAGTACCACAATACAGTGCCATATAACAGTACCGCAATACAGTGCCATATAACAGTACCACAATACAGTGCCATATAACTGTACCGCAATGCAGTGCCATATAACAGTACCACAATACAGTGCCATATAACAGTACCACAATATAGTGCCATATACTTAACAGTACTGCAATACAGTGCCATATAACAGTACCGCAATACAGTGCCATATAACAGTACCACAATACAGTGCCATATAACAGTACCGCAATACAGTGCTATATACTTAACAGTACCGCAATACAGTGCCAAAAAACAGTACCACAATACAGTGTTATATAACAGTACCACAATACAGTGCCATATAACAGTACCGCAATACAGTGCCATTTAACAGTACCACAATACAGTGCCAAATAACAGTACCACAATATGGTGCCATATAACAGTACCACAATACAGTGCCATATAAGAGTACCACAATGCAGTGCCATATAACTATACCGCAATGCAGTGTCATATAACAGTACCACAATACAGTGCCATATAACAGTACTGCAATACAGTGCCATATAACACTACCGCAATATAGTGCCATATAACAGTACTGCAATACAGTGCCATATAACAGTACTGCAATACAGTGCTATATAACAGTACTGCAATACAGTGCTCTATAGCAGTACCACAATACAGTGCCAAATAACAGTGCCACAATATGGTGCCATATAACAGTACCAAAATACAGTGCCATATAACAGTACTGCAATACAGTGCTATATAACAGTACCACAATACAGTGCCAAATAACAGTACCACAATATGGTGCCATATAACAGTACCGCAATACAGTGCCATATAAGAATACCACAATATAGTGCCATATAACAGTACTGCAATTCAGTGCTATATAACAGTACTGCAATACAGTGCTATATAACAGTACTGCAATACAGTGCCAGATAATAGTACCGCAATACAGTGCCATATAATAGTACCGCAATACAGTGCCATATAACAGTACTGCAATACAGTGCCATATAATAGTAACGCAATACAGTGCTATATAACAGTACCACAATATGGTGCCATATAACAGTACCGCAATACAGTGCTATATAACTGTACCGCAATACAGTGCTATATAACTGTACCGCAATACAGTGCCATATAACAGTACCACAATACAGTGCCATATACTTAACAGTACCGCAATACAGTGCCATATAACAGTACCGCAATACAGTGCCATATAACAGTACCACAATACAGTGCCATATAACAGTATCGCAATACAGTGCCATATAACAGTACCTCAATACAGTGCTATATACTTAACAGTACCACAATACAGTGCCAAATAACAGTACCACAATATGGTGCCATATAACAGTACCACAATACAGTGCCATATAACTATACCGCAATGCAGTGCCATATAATAGTACCGCAATACAGTGCTATATAACAGTACCACAATACAGTGCCATATAACAGTACTGCAATACAGTGCCATATAACAGTACTGCAATACAGTGCTATATAACAGTACTGCAATACAGTGCTATATAACAGTACCGCAATACAGTGCCATATACAGTACTGCAATACAGTGCCATATAACAGTACTGCAATACAGTGCTATATAACAGTACTGCAATACAGTGCTATATAACAGTACCGCAATACAGTGCCATATACAGTACTGCAATACAGTGCTATATAATAGTACCACAATACAGTGCCATGGCTGCTACGGGGGTAGTTACACCCCTGATAACAAACCTCCATACAGTAACCCCCCAGTTTTGCGGTGGGGAGTAGTGGAGGTCCCAGGACAGTTGCCCCTTTGCCCATGATATGTAGATTTTTGTACGATCACACAACCCAGTCATTTCCACATGAGAACAGGCAGTTCCCTTTAATCCCTTTAAGTCAGTCCGCGCTGTTGTGAACCCTTTGCATTTTATCTCGTACACGTTACATTATTTATCAGTCCATCTCCGGCTAAAATATCGGAGTATTACGCCGGCTTCAAATATTCTAATTGGCAGTAATTATTCAAATGGTTCGCCTGCAAGGGAGCGGAGCTTGTAAACTAACAGCCTCCTGATATCATCTGTTTGAAGTGTCTTCTCCTAATCCATGACTGCAACCTTTGAGAACAGTGATAATCCATACCGTGGCGGCCCCGTTCCTCCGGCGCTCGGTTTTTGTTGTTAACCTCTAAATAGACAGCGGTGAAAGTCGTCACCTTCATCATCGTAGCAAGAGAACACCCCAATGACCACCGTCCATTCCTGTTCTCATATGCATCAGCTCAGGGGGGAGTATGGGAGGTTTTATCATATAGTTTGGAGGCCGTTCTTTGCTTTTTATGTGTACGGCAGCTGGGTGACAACCGATATGGTCATAATATAGCCCCTCGGGGGTGGTCCCACCTAGCTGACTGCCTATGCATATGATACTCTACATTAAAAGGTGTGAGAGTCACAGCCAGCCAAGTCAGCAGACCTCTTTAGGCCTAAGTATTACTTCTTATCTTTAGAAGGCTATTCCGGAAATTTATTGTACTTAACTTTCTTAAAGACACTCTGTCCTATCTCAGGGTAGCATAAACTAGTGGCAGAGAAGCTGAACAGATTGATGTATCACTTACATTGTTCTGTGCAGCTGATCCAGAGATCTCCTACTGTATAACATGGACAATAAGTAGTCCTCTCCATTATGAGCTCATTTGTCCTGGATATTCATAAGCACCAGAAAACTCCGCCCCCCAGCTGCTGATTGGCAGTTATTTCTCCATGCTGTGTATAGGCAGTTAGCTGTCAATCAGCAGCTGGAGGGCGGGAGGAGGGGTGTGGCAAGAATCCTATTCTTCTGCATATTAGGAGAACGGCTAAATAGACTGATGTAAGTTATACACCAATCTGTTTAGCATTTTTGCCACTAGTTTCTGATGCCCTCATTTAAGGCGTAATAAACCTAGTGACAGATTCACTTTAAGCAGCTTTGATTCGCTTTGAGTATGAATAGATTGGCTGTACCATATTGGAGATTACAGGGGTTCCCACAGTCGTAGCCCTAGAAATTTCCCACTTACCATCTAACCTGTAGATAAGGAATAATTGGAAAGACTAGATAGAATCACATCAAGATAATAAATATATCAAGTCACCAAGTCCCCATTATGGAGGGCAACCCTTTACCACAGTATGGCCCCCTAACACTCCTAGTATAAGGATGTACAACTTACTCTGAGAGTGATCACTTAGCCCACTTAGCATCCTAGACTCTTCCTCGGCCCATGGTGATGTAAGAATTCCCCTTCTCTTGACTAGAGGGTAGGAACCTCCAAATCTTGGCAGCCAACATTGCTGTAATTCCTCAAGGGTGGTCACATTTGCCTGTAATTTAAACTCCACCCCTGCTTAAAATGGGAACACCCACAAGGAACTCTCCTCTAAATAAAAATTAGCATAATCCTGCCCACTTTTACATCATGATTCAAAGAACGGGTCTATGAAGATCAGGACTATTTATCAGGTTTACTATATGACACAATAGGAGAGATTTATCAGACATGGTGTAAAGTGAAACTGGCTCAGTCGCCCCTAGCAACCAATCAGATTCCACCTTTCATTTTCCAAAGAGTCTGTGAGGAATAAAAAGTGGAATCTGATTGTTGCTAGGGACAACTGGGCCAGTTTCACGTCACATCATGTTTGATAAATCTCCCCCAATGTCCGGATTTACAACCAGCACCACCATAGAGTTCGGTGATGGAAAATCAGTTACCATACGCTGATCTGATGACATAACACAGGTGAATGTAAACCTCCATATAATAACATCATATAACCATTACAAATCAATGCCGCACAGAATTAATACTGATCCACAATATGGTCTTGAGGTCCATGAGCGCGTGAATTTTTTTATTTTCAGTCAAATCCTTTTTCAGAATTAGATATGGTTGTGAAACTTAATTTAAAAAAAAAATCAAATATGTAAAATCTACTGTACGTTAAGCCTCTTCTATGATCTCCATAAATGTAAGATTTTTAGTGCATATGCTCGCCGGTGAATACAGGAATTGATTACACGGAAGTCTGTTATCGCGGGGTGTCATCCATTCGTGAAGTCCGCCACTAGCTTTCAAGTTGTGTTTACCACCATTACACACAGCATTTGTTTGCCTGAAGTCAATTTTGATTTGAATCAATTTAATTAACTAACAAAGCTGGTTGTTATGGTAACAAAGGAACTAATTTGTCATGACAAATAGTCTGTGAAAACGACCAGTTGCTAAGCAACAGCCAATGGGCCGGACACTGGCGATGACAGGGATGATCTTCCACAGATGTCGCGATCCGGTCTTCAGTAAGGGGCTCTTCTCAGGAGACCACTAGGCCGGGAAATCCAGGGATATGCAGGTTGTGCCGTCCGGATTCTCGCTGGTGTTCATTTCTGTAACCAGGCAGCTCAGCCGCAACGTACAACAATACTCTCCATGTCACTTATTCAGGGGAGTGAGAGGTCTGGAGCATAATATAGGATGTAACTCAGGATCAGTACAGGATCAGTAATGTAATATATGTACACAGTGACCCCACCAGCAGAATAGTGAGTGCAGCTCTGGAGCCTAATGCAGGATGTAACTCAGGATCAGTACAGGATAAGTAATGTAATATATGTACACAATGACCCCACCAGCAGAATAGTGAGTGCAGCTCTGGAGTATAATACAGGATGTAACTCAGGATCAGTACAGGATAAGTAATGTAATGTATGTACACAGTGACCCCACCAGCAGAATAGTGAGTGCAGCTCTGGAGTATAATACAGGATGTAACTCAGGATCAGTAATGTAATGTATGTACACAGTGACCCCACCAGCAGAATAGTGAGTGCAGCTCTGGAGTATAATACAGGATGTAACTCAGGATCAGTAATGTAATGTATGTACACAGTGACCCCACCAACAGAATAGTGAGTGCAGCTCTGGAGCATAATATAGGATGTAACTCAGGATCAGTACAGGATCAGTAATGTAATATATGTACACAGTGACCCCACCAACAGAATAGTGAGTGCTGCTCTGGAGTATAACACAGTAATGTAATGTATGTACACAGTGACCGCACCAGCAGAATAGTGATTGCAGCTCTGGAGTATAATACAAGATGTAACTCAAGATCAGTACAGGATAAGTAATGTAATGTATGTACACAGTGACCCCACCAACAGAATAGTGAGTGCAGCTCTGGAGTATAATACAGGATGTAACTCAGGATCAGTACAGGATCAGTAATATAATGTATGTACACAGTGACCCCCCCCCCCCCCCCAGCAAAATAGGGAGTGCAGCTCTGGAGTATAATACAGGATGTAACACAGGATCAGTACAGGATAAGTAATGTAATGTATGTACAGAGTGACCCCACCAGCAGAATAGTGAGTGCAGATCTGGGGTATAATACAGGATGTAACACAGGATCAGTACAGGATAAGTAATGTAATATATGTACAGAGTGACCCCACCAGCAGAATAGTGAGTGCAGCTCTCATAGCATATGAAGGTTTTTGCACCATATTACTTGTCCTCTACAGGACTCTGGGTTTTGTAGTGCATATAGTGGGATCTGTATCACATTGTCACTCTGCTGTACCTTTGGTGTCTTATATAACCCCTCCTGGTCCTGGTCATACTATGGATTATTAAACCATGGATTTCAATGCAGTCTCAGTATGGGCTCTTATTATGGGGCTCTACAACACATCCTCATAATATGATCACGTGCTTGACCCTAATCCTTTATTTTTTAATTAATTAATTAATTAATTAATTAATTAATTAATTTTAATTTCAGGATCTTGGTTCATTTTGAGCACTAGAGCCCAAATCTACATATAGTCTTCCTAAAGAGCAATAGAGACCCCTCCCCCATACGATGATGATGATGTCACTCAAGATACAAATGTCCCTTCTTCGGCTGTATACATCGCTTCTTCATTAAGTAGGAGCCGAGTCCATGATGAAAAAAAAAAAAGTTTATAACGAGGAAACGGAACAGATGTACAATGGTTGTTAATGGTGTCGTACACATGTCAGTCAATGGCGTCAGTTTTTACAAAATGACTTTAATCACAAGATTCCCACTTTGAACCGCGTCTTCTTTTGTTCTCGTAGTTAGGCAACAGCTTTGCTCTTTCACAGATAGCGGGATTATTTAATAGAGCCATATGCCGGTGCGTCTAAAAACAAGGGCATTGATTTCAGCTAAACAGTCTCCTCCCTTCGCTTTATTACACCACTCCTGGGAGAACGGCGCTTAGGACTGGAAATAGCCATTGTTAAAATGATGGTAATTGTAATGGATTCCACTGTAATTGGTGTCTACCAGGCAAAACAGGTTTCTCCAATAATTGAGAGGGCTCATAGCTCGGGTGGTGATTACCCTGTTGTTATGCGGCAATATGGCTACTAGGACATATGAACCTATCATGGAGCTAAGATTAAGAAGATACGTTAATTGGCAATTCAATAGGTTGGCGCCATCTTTAACCTCCCCCTTCCCCCAATAAACAAGGTCGACAATGTTTCTTCCTTTGACTAACCCTTGGTTGAACTTTTTTTTTAACTATGTAATCCTTTTGTTGAGCGTTGGATGAACTTGCCGAATGTTCATGTCCGGATGAACCCAAACACTCAGCATTTGACTTCCGGTTGGATGAAGCCCTTGGACTTTCAGAAAACACATGGATACAACCTATGGTTGGGCTGCTTCCAACTTCTCCAGCCACCGGGAGTCAAATGCAGAGCGTTCAGGTTTGGTCAAACTCGGACGTATAGAGGTTTTTCAACTTGGACAATCCCCAATTAATAGGGTCTGTTGAAAATTAATAGACCCCAAAGTGTCCGGTGTAATCTGGTAGTAAGTATTCAGTTCTCTACAGCGCCACCTCAGGAGAAATAAAGCATTGAATAGTGGTGATTCCAATCAATTGGTTGTGCGTGTAATACATGACTAGAGGTGATCGAACTTCGGGAATCGTTAGGTTCAATTGAACTCGAACCTTCTCAAACCTTCGTCATTTGATTCCCGATGCCTTCCCGTTCCAGGGAAACGGGAAGGCATCGGGAATCAAATGACGAAGGTTCGAGAAGGTTCGAGTTCGATCGAACCTAACAATTCCCGAAGTTCGATCACCTCTAGTCTCTTCTGGAAAAGGGGACCCCTCCTATTAACTCAGAATTCCTTAACAGGCTGTATGACAATGGTTTGTCCAAACAGGGCAACCACTTTGAAGAACGTTTTCTTAAAGGAACATTAGATATGGACCTGTACTTTTTTTTTTTTTTTTTTGAACATCTGTATCATACCTTGACCCCTTTAGCCCTGTATTGTATAACACAATGGGAGAGATCCTTTCTAAAGGCGGCCATTAGAGATGAGCTTCACTCGAGCATGCTCAAAGCCGATCATTCGGCATTTGATTACCGGTGGGTGAAGAAGTTGGATGCAGCCTGCCACTGTATCCATGTTTTCTAGGACTCCCTAGGGCTGGGTCCAAATTCTTCAGCCACCAGTATTCAAATGGTGAATGATCGCATGCTCATCTCTAGTAGCCATACATTTTCAGTAGCTGTCAGCCTAACACTGTCTCTTTCAACCTTCCCATATGGATGAATGGGGAGAAGTAAGCCATAGCCAGACAGCTTATCCTTCCCAGTACTATAGGATTAGGTGGTGAAAATCCAACATGTCTGAACCTCCTCTTTACCAACATCGCCTCTCAATGGAGCGTCTAGAGGATGCCATATACCTTAGACAGTCGACTTTGGTCAAGCATGTGCACTCCTTTTTTTATTATTAGGGAAAGTTCATCGGGCTGGACAGGGTGACCAGCCAAACAATAACACTGCCGGCTGCTAATGAAAGCGCTCAATGCAGTGAAATCCTAGGTGCATTGCCCCCTGGGAAACATGAATATGCAAAAGAAGAGCCTGTGGAGCCTCATCGAAGAGTCTCAAAACACAGCCAGATATCTGTCCGAGAAGGACCCATCAGAGGGGTGGTTCCTGAAAGGAAACCACCAAAACCACCATATTAATTGGCCCTAAAAGGGGGAAAACAAGAGCAGGTATTCATCCACATACAGCTGTTTTAGGGTGTTGCCCTTCATCAGTGTGGAGCAGAATCCAGAATCCTGCTCCACTCTGATGAGGGGCAACACCCCGAAACAGCTGCATGTGAATGGATATCTGGCCTTGGTTTTTCCCTTGTCATTACATTGACTTAGCTAGGTCTTTCTAAACCCGTTCAACCCCTTTAATATTTAAAGGTAACCAGTCACTGTGAGATGTCTGTTAAATCCACCAGCAACGTGTTGTAGAGCAAATAGAGTTGAGCAGATTGGTATATATAGTATTAGGTAGTTTGTGACTTATTTGTTGAAATCTCTGCTCATTTAGTCTTTGGAATGTAGTAGGTGGTCTCATTCAATGATTGACAGCCTTCCCAGCCAATCAGAGATGCGGACCGCCCATTGGACTCCTATGCACAATAAAAGCAGAGATTTAGATCAGTGATTGACATGTTATACTAAATCTTTTTTCCTACAAAACTATATATCAATCTGCTCACACAATCCTGCTCTGTAACATAATGCTGGCAGATAACATTGCACATTCAACATGACAGGTTCCCTTTAAGCCGCACGAGTATGTAAAAAAGAAAAAAAAAAGATAGTTTGATAGAATGATGAAGAGGATTCAAGAGAAACAACCAACTCCTAGAGCCATATATGCCCTCGGAGCAGCTGTCATTGCAGTGCCTGAAAAGTGAATTACACTCAAGGGGGCGACAAAGAGCACAGAAGATAGCTGCCCCAGGGTGAACAGGCATGATGGGACCAAGTGCCAAAATAAATCCATCAATTCCTGTTATTCTAATTTCTCTGAAGGTTTCCCTCATTACATAATACATTTATAGTTGTTTCCCTAAACTTTTTAAAAAGTACCATTTATTCAAAAGCAGAAGAATTTTTTTTCTTTGCCTTTCTCAGGCCGGTCTAAAGAGAAGGATTCCTATTTTTATGAAAGTTATCCATCAAACGTCAGGGGTAATGATCAATTATCTGTCAAAATGAACCGATAAAAGCTTTCAGTAATAATTTCACAGGGAAGGGGGGAAAAAAAATTGTGTTGAATCCGGGTAATACGCGGCCCTAATATCAAACAAATTCATAAAGGCTGGAGAGCGCCGTACACCTCGCAGGCATAGCGCAACGCAATTTCTCATCCTGAAAATACAAGATAATTCCTTTATATGGAGAAAAAAAAAACATAAAGGGGGAAGGCACAGAGGATGGAATAATAATATAAAAAAAAAAATTATAAAAAAATTCAAAAAATTATAAAATAAAATTTTTTTAAAAATTATAAAATATATATTTTTTTTAAATGTATAAAATAAAAAATATATTTTTTTAAAAATAAAAATAAAAAATAGTTGTACAGCAGGTGAGTCTTAACAATCATCGTGGCGAGCGGCATTACAAAACATTACAGTGATTTCTCTGGCATCATGCAAATCGCTGCATAATGTCGTCTCCTTTCGGAATGTTAAATTGAATCAGCATTCTAATGGTACATGCCTGTGATGAGCTGGAAAATAAATATGCAGAAAAGCTCTAAAAAAAATCCAGCAATCAAGAGGACCCGGCGTCGTTGCACGGCCTATAAATCTTTGTCTGTTTCAATCGTGGAGCTTGGTGAATCAGTGTAAAATTCGAGCGGGGATGTCATCAATTTTGGTTAACCTCTCTATTCTTCTCCGTGTTGGTAGTTGAGTGATGGATTGGGTTTGTCACTTGTGTTCGGGTTCACAGTATGTTAACATGGAAGGTTGCAGGCAGGTTATGAGAAGGGGTTATTACCATCCTAGGGCTGACCCAGTACTAGAGTTACTATCTCGCTCATATCATAATACCTTGCTGCCTGCAGACTACAAAGGATCCTGCTGCACGGAGCAACGTACAAGAGCAAGAACCAATCCCCGCTCTTAACTAGGAAGGGATAAGATTCCTTCCACCCATACAATACAGATATATCAGGATAATACACACAGTGATGTCACAGTACAGGGATAATACACAGTGATGTCACAGTACAGTGATAATATACACAGTGATGTCACAGTACAGGGATAATACACACAGTGATGTCACAGTACAGGGATAATACACATAGTGATGTCACAGTACAGGGATAATAAACACAGTGATGTCACAGTACAGGGATAATACACAGTGATGTCACAGTACAGGGGGGATAATACACATGTGATGTCACAGTACAGGGATAATACACACAGTGATGTCACAGTACAGGGATAATACACACAGTGATGTCACAGTACAGGGAGGATAATACACACAGTGATGTCACAGTACAGGGATAATACACACAGTGATGTCACAGTACAGGGATAATAAACACAGTGATGTCACAGTACAGGGATAATACACACAGTGATGTCACAGTACAGGGATAATACACAGTGATGTCACAGTACAGTGATAATATACACAGTGATGTCACAGTACAGGGATAATACACAGTGATGTCACAGTACAGGGATAATACACACAGTGATGTCACAGTACAGGGATAATACACACAGTGATGTCACAGTACAGGGATAATACACACAGTGATGTCACAGTACAGGGATAATACACATAGTGATGTCACAGTACAGTGATAATATACACAGTGATGTCACAGTACAGGGATCATACACAGTGATGTCACAGTACAGGGATAATACACACAGTGATGTCACAATACAGGGATAATACACACAGTGATGTCACAGTACAGGGAGGATAATACACACAGTGATGTCACAGTACAGGGAGGATAATACACACAGTGATGTCACAGTACAGGGATAATACACACAGTGATGTCATAGTACTGGGATAATACACACAGTGATGTCACAGTACAGGGATAATACACACAGTGATGTCACAGTACATGGATAATACACATAGTGATGTCACAGTACAGGGATAATACACACAGTGATGTCACAGTACAGGGATAATACACACAGTGATGTCATAGTACTGGGATAATACACACAGTGATGTCATAGTACTGGGATAATACACACAGTGATGTCATAGTACTGGGATAATACACACAGTGATGTCACAGTACAGGGATAATACACACAGTGATGTCACAGTACTGGGATAATACACACAGTGATGTCACAGTACAGGGATAATACACACAGTGATGTCACAGTACAGGGATAATACACACAGTGATGTCACAGTACTGGGATAATACACACAGTGATGTCATAGTACTGGGATAATACACACAGTGATGTCATAGTACTGGGATAATACACACAGTGATGTCACAGTACAGGGATAATACACACAGTGATGTCACAGTACTTTCCAGTGCACACATTATGTACATTACAGTATTGGAAAGGACTCACACTCATTTTGAAGGGGTACTCCGGCAATTTCTTTTTTCTTTCAAATCAACTGATGTCCAAAAGTTATATAGATTTGTTAGTTACTTCTATTTAAAAATCTCCAATGTTCCAGTACTGATCAGCTGCTGTATGTCCTGCAGGGAGGCGCCTATTCTCTCCAGTCTGACACAGTGCTCTCTGCTGCCACCTCTGTTCATGTCAGGAACTGTCCAGAGCATTAGCAAATCCCTATAGAAAACCTCTCCTGCTCTGGAAATTTCCTGACATGGACTTAGGTTGCAGCAGAGAGCACTGTGTCAGACTGGAAAAAATACACCACTTCCTGCAGGACATACAGCAGCTGATAAGTGCTGGAGATTTCTAAATAGAACTAAATAACAAATCCATATAACTTTCTGACACCAGTTGACTTAAAAGATTTTTTTTTTTAGCTGGATTACCCCATTCAAAAGAATCCTATTGGGGGCTGATCGCCACCATCACTCCCCGACCAGCTGAGGCTAGAGGACTTGATAATTGTTAAGCAGCATGGTTGCCTCTTTGATACATTGCTTATTACCAATGCCACCATCATAGAGAATTTTTTTTTGTAGGTACATTTTTCATTGTCCAACTTTTCAAAACTTTTTTTGGACATAGAGAGTTAGCCAGAGGCCTCTTTCCTTCAGGCCTCTTACGTTTTTTTTAGACATTTCTCTAATTTCTATAGGCAGCGCCATAAACGTTAGCCATGGGGCTTGTCACTTACCCAGAATAGTTCAGAGTCTATGGGCACTGTACTGGGTATAATGGAGTCAAACCTTGGTTTAAAAATGTAATTTTTTATGGTCCTTATTAAAGAACAATACTTCGACCATTCCTACCGTCCCTCTCTGCTGATGAACTCACTTAGCTATGGACGGCATTGTGAAAAGGTGTACGGCATAATTCAATTTATTTCATTTCTAGCGGCCTCTGAATACGCGAGACTCCCAGTTACCGCTAAAAAAATTTTCTTTACTTTTTTTTTTTTAATTTACATGTTCACAAAGCAGCTCTAATAGAATTGGCAATGCCCTTATATTATTTTCCAAAACTGCCATAAATATGGATTTTGTTGCGAAAATCCATTAATAATCTGTTTTTAACAATTTCCTCTCAGAAGAGACAGCTGCGTGACACCGGCGAAACCTATCAGTAAATGGCGTTTTGAAAAATTGGTTGAAGTGGCTGCGCAATCTCTCGCTGTATTAAGTGGGTACGTGCCTTACGGGTCAGAATCCAGGCAGAAGCTGCTCACACCACTCAGAAAGTGTTGAGGTAAAGAATGGAAATAGTGTGAATAACTAATTAATATGGTCGACGGTAGAAAATTGGATCTGGCCACGTGGGAATATACATTTGGGGCCTTGTTATCAGAGGGTTTAGTGGAGTCATTGCAATTGTTGTTGACAGGTTTACAAACAAAGCAATGGAAACGGAGAGAGATCTGGCTGATCTATTATATGACGGTCAGTCTTACCATGTATCTCCTCTAAACCGGCATCTAATAGGCTCAACGTTTAGGAGCCAAAGCACCTGTGATATATATCTTCAGTCTGGAAGTCTGAAATCAGACCCTATAGATCAGGCATGGGGAACCTTCAGCCCTCCAGCTTGCAAAACTATCATTTCCATCATGCCGTGACAGTTAAAGCTAAACAACTTTACAGTTTGTTCTTGAAGTTGATGGTGGAAGCGGGGAAACGGCCAAGTGTCATGATCTGAAGGACCATGAAATGGGTTGAATTGTGGTTCGTAAATAATTGAGTCAAAGTATCTCCATAATGGCCGGTCTTCCCATTGTGTCGTGGTTGGTACCCACCAAAAGATAGCTAATAGGGACACCTAAGGACCAAGGCTTACTCATGTGTGTGGGGGATAAGGTTAGCCCATATTGTCCTATCCTAGGGAAGATCTGCTGTAGAGCAACATCCTGAAAAACTATGATAGAAAGTTTGGAAATCATAAATCAAAGATTGTTGTGTATTAACTACACTGACTAGTCAGAGAACCTAATCAGAGCTCTGTCCACCACTAAAAGTTTCTACAGTGGGCACATGGACATCAGACCAATGGAACTTATGGATATAGGCATTAGATCGATGGAACTTACCTGGGGAAGAGATGGCACCAGGATGCCCTATGGGAAGAAGACAAGATGGCGGGGCAGTGTAATGGGCAATGTTCTGCTGAAGACTTTGTGTCCTGGTATCGTATAGACACGTACCATCTCTCAGCTGATAGGAGGGGGAACAACTGCTGGGACCACCACTACACACTGGGAAGATATGGAGATACTGTAACCAAGTCAACCTTTTTCATACCTAATCATTGTACACATAAATCCCCCCCCCCATAGCATCAGGACCCCTTAATGTCAGCAGGATAATACCCCAGGGGCCGCACTGCAGATATTGCTCAGGAGTGAGGAACATGACAAGGAGGTCAAGGTGGTGACTCGGCCTCCAGATTCCCCAGATCTCAATCTTATTGATTATCTGTGAAATGTCCTGGAGAAACAAGTCCCATTCATGGAGGCCACACACCTCACACCTTACAGGATCTGCTGCAGATACCACAGGGCACATTCAGGCTTTCAACAAGACTTGAAACAGATGTGATAACCATTGAAATTTGGGGGGAATAGGTCTACACGGTCACATTTCTGTCAGACCCTAAGGGTATGTGCACACTAAGGAATTCTTGTGGATAACTTGCCACAGATTCTGTCGCTCACGTCCCCCCCCCTCCGTCCGCCCCCCACCTGCGGCTCCTGCTTGACGTTGCGCTGGTCCCATAGTCTCCATTCTATGGTCAGTTGGATTCTGCCATCCACCAACAGAATGGACATGACCATAAAATGGAATGGACATGACGGGCGGAGAGTGAAGCGGTAGTGCGGGGGGATGATCGACGGAAGTTACCTACGAGAATTCCTTAGTGTGAACATAGCCTAATATATAAACTTAGCTGGTGTAAAGCCAATATAGCCCCATATTAGGGTCCAGAGGCCACAACACCTGGACCATCATGGTTCTACAGGCTTAATCTAAGATGACCATAGAATTCTATAGTGACCCAAATTTGGTTTAGTAGGACTACAGGGATTACAGTTTTATCACAGCAATGTAAGGCCGGCCTACGAGACCCAGCGTTCATAGATAGAAGATTCTCTTTGTAACGTAAACACAAACCGATGTACGTTTTACTGGGGTCAGTAGCAGGAGCGTAGGGGTTAAAACGCGTCATCCAAAAATGTGTGAACCCAGCT
This sequence comes from Dendropsophus ebraccatus, assembly GCF_027789765.1. Classification (NCBI taxonomy): domain Eukaryota; kingdom Metazoa; phylum Chordata; class Amphibia; order Anura; family Hylidae; genus Dendropsophus; species Dendropsophus ebraccatus. The sequence goes on along the minus strand of NC_091466.1, from coordinate 69,811,897 downwards.
AATTAGCCAAACTTCTCCTCCCGTCCTGATGTTTAACATCGCTCACTCTCCGCGTCTGGGCCTTAAATGAGAAGTCAATATTAGTAGAGGAAAAAAATCTAAAAAAACACAATTGTATAACCCTGTGGGGTTCAAAACAACAAGAGAAGACGGATAAAAGATCTCATTAAGGCGTTCTCTGGAGATGTCTCATTGCATTGTACATAGGTGTAGCTTCTATTACCCCCTAATAACGGCTTCTCAAATATTTTAGGAAGAATTTGCCTCGGAGATAAATTTTATACTAAGTAATGCGAACAAATGAAATGCAATTTCCAAATAAATCTGTCTTGATTGTCCCACAAGGCTATCAACGGTATTATTATCCCGCTGGTATTTGGTTTGTATTATCTGTTTTAAAAGAGCTCCTTCTCTGTTCATTAAATGGCAGCCGAAATGATAAAAATAATAATAATAACAACATAGAGCGCTGGCTTCTCGCAATTGGCCTCCAAATACTTCGCTTCTGCTATGTTAATGTAACACGGGAAGTGATGAGAGTGCTCGGATAAGAATATGGTGGAGGGAAGGCTATAGGACAAGGATGGGGAACCTGCCGGCCTGCAGCGGTTGCAAAACAACAATTTTTGCAATTTTTGCTTTAGCTTTGGCTGTCCAGGCATGATGGGAATTGTGGCTTTGCAACTGATGGGGTGTCCATTTGAATGGAACTGTCCAAGGTGTCCATTTGAATGGATATCATTGGGAGAATAAAGCTGGCCGTGCATAATACATATGACTGGACTCGCCAACCATCAAATGTGTATGGGGAGAACATTGGGCATGGGTTGGATTTCAACTGTCGGATCCTTTTGTTCTCAGGAAGTTAAAGAAGAAGTTCCACAAAACTCATAAAAGGAAGCAAGGAAGGGGGGGGGGCTGTAAAATAATAAACAAAGTAAATATACCCGTTCTTGTGCCCCGTAGCGCCATTCCCGGGTCCCGTTGATAGTTTCCAGTGTCCTACAGCTCTTCCAGCTGTAACGTCATGTGCCTGGCTAAGCAATTGCTCGATCAGCCAATCAGTGACTTGGGTGGGACACCATTCTAGTCACTGACTGGCTTAGTGGGCAATCGCTCAGCCGGGGCATGACATTGCAGCTGGAAGAGCTGGGTACATGACTTTTTCACTGTCTACGGGAGCATTGCAAAGTTCAGTGTTCGAAGGTCCCGTAGAGAATGAATAAAGCAGGGACCAACTGACACTCCTTTTGCTGTCCATGGGAACTCCAAATAAATGACTGTGGTGTGACCAAGTATGCATGGTACTGTGCCATTCACTGTCTATGGGACCTCCATGGGACATGGTAGAGTTCAACTCTTGGCCATTTCAGATGTCCCATAGAGAATGACTGTGGTTGTGACCAAGCTTACTTGCTGTTACCTCATTCCCTATCCATGGGACCTTCAAACAAATGACTTTGCTGATGACCAAGTAAGCATGACACTGCTCTATTCACTCTCTATGGGACCTCCATGGGAATTAATAGAGTTCAACTGTTGGCGATGTCAGATGTCCCATAGAGAAGGACTGTGGTTGTGACTAAGCTTACTTGTATCCACTTTAATCACTGTCCAAGGGACCTTCAAACAAATGACTGTAGGGATGACCAAGTCAGTACGGCACTGCTCTATTCATTCTCTATGGGACCTCCATGGGACATAGTAGAGTTCAACTCTTGGCAATGAAAAAAGACTGTGGCGGTGACCAAGTATACATGCTGCCATTCCAATGACTCTGGTGCTTTTATTGTGATTAGTGGTGGTCCCAGCATTCGTACTCCCTCCTATCCTGGTTATATCTCCTATCCTTTCCTATAGCAATTAAAGGGGCAATGACTAGAAAATCTATTGTTGAATGAGTAGAAGACAATAGGGTCCCCATTCTTTTAATCGCATTCAGCTAGTTATCCCCTATTCTGTGGATGGGAATATCCCTTCAACCGGCTTTAAAAAAAAACATGGCTTCCTTCATTGAGAAGTTGGCTATGGTGTGGCTATGGTGTTGGCATGAGTTGGCTATGGTGTTGCAGCTATTCCCCATTCATTCCTGCATTAGAAGACATACCGCATGCACAGGTGATTGTGGAATTCTGTATATTGATGGGTCATCCAGCGCCTATAATTCAATCCCACTTTCCTTTTTTACTATCTGGAAGTTGTGGAATTTAAAACCTTGTGAAAGCGCTGAAGACTAATAATTCTCTTCGGCTGGTGGGATGGGTATTTACATGTTGCTAACATGATGCATGACAAGGAGGAACATAAAGATCCGGTAAATATTCCTTCAAAGACAATCCCCTCTTTTGAGAGCTAATTAAACAATATGTGAGTTATCACAGCAGCTAAGGGAGAATGACGAAGAGTTCAAGGCGGAATCACAGAAGGGACGATGAATCATGCAGGTAGAGTGCTGTGTTGTAATAATTGATCTGCGCTCTATCCTCTTGGGTCTTTGCCTGTTAAGTATATTTCCCATAGTCACTTCCTTTAAACAAGTGGCGGAGGGGATCTTGACAATGAATGTATTGGTTACTTTACGCTACATACTGTTCGTAACTGTTCAAACTGTCCCACCGTTTACACAGTTGCTCCATTAAAGACTCTGCCAACTCATGTATAGGGGCGGAGCATGACACAGAGATCCCAGTATCTTGCCCCCCCCCCTCCTGTACTAGTGATAACTTAATCAACTTTTTCAGCAGGATGGAAGAAACTGAAAGATTCCGATTCAGATGACGTTCGTATCAACATGAACCTTTTAAGTTATGGTTGTAGAGAAGGGGGGCAAAAAAAAAGAAGAAGAAGAAGCGGTACTCACCCCCTATAACTCCCAGGTTGAAAACATGTGGTCACCTGCTCCTGCTTGTTCCCACTTCTGAGATAAGTGTTATCCACAAGACCTGCCTCCTCTGACATCACTGGCTACAGTAGGGTTGCCTCAGCAGGAGCAGGTAGTAATGAGCAGGGATCAGATGACGTCAGACTGGGAGCTTTGAGGGATCAGGGTAGGTGAGTATCATCACTTTGTTTTTTTTGTTGCTTTGCCCCCAGCCATATACCAAACAGTTTATGAATCCAGATAACCCAATCATTATTATTATTATTATTTTTTTTTTTTTTGCAGTAAGTAATGTGTATTTTTGTATTTTACTCATTGTCATTGATCCTCTATGCCTTGTGTATGAATAGTTTTACTAGAATGTTAGGGATATTTCCCCTATTTAACTCAAAATCAGGAATTTATATTTTTTAGGTGTTTTTTTTTTTCCATCTGTCATAAGCTCTGCCTTTTCTCTCTATCAGACATTGATAGCTAATCCAGATGACAGACTATCAATGTAAGGGTATTTTTTCTTATGTAACGTATTGTCATGTCATCTCAAATGTTCTCTAGAACGATCATTGGTTTAGATATTGAGAGTAGAATATCAAGGATACTTTTTCTATGTTACGGATCTGGTTTGATTTATTAAGAGATCTATGGTATTAATATTTAAAACAGTGATATTTAATATTTTTAGTATATTGGGGTTTTTCTCTAATGCCCCCCATTTATATAAATACTTATCTTGTATGTTTTAAGTAAAGCTTGGAGTGTTAAAAAATTTTTTTGCTAGATCATCAGCCATTTCTCCTTTATAACCCATCGTATGATCTATTTAAAGATCTGTGGTATGCATTGTTAATATGATGGCATTTAAAATTGTTTAGTAGATTGGTGTTTTTCTCTGATGTCCCACCTTTACATATATATTGCACGATTTAGGTAACGCTTAGGATGTTAATATTTTCCTCTAGAACATCAGGGCCGTTTCTCCTATGTAACTCATTGTCATGGATCTTGTATGCTGTAGTTAAAGATCAGGGGTGTTCATATTTTCCGGGAGAGCATCCGGGCTGCTTCTCCTCCTCCATAGCTCATTGTCATGGGTCGTGTATGTTCTAGTAGGGTGCCTCTATGATCCGGAAGATTATTTCTCGAGAATATTTATGTGCTCCGGTGAGATATCAGCGAGAACTTTCTATATACTACAGGAATGTCACAGACATTTGCGAGCAATGCGTTTTTTTTTTTTTTTCTTGTAGCATAAACTTATTTCTTGTAGATTCCTTTTCTGAAGGACCAGGGTCAGGAAGAATCCACCCCAAGGGTAGTTGGAGGGAAGGAAAATAACAAGACACGCTCGTGCCTGGGGACCTCGGTATTGTTCACATCCTCCATAATCACCAGAGCGGCTCTCGGCTGGCTGCTAATTTGCATAATACTATCCTGACACGTTTACGCGAGCTATCCATCACTACGGGGACGGTGTTTTCTATCTTCCAGATTCTTTCTTCCTCTCCCTCTCTCTCCGTCTCTGTCTCTTTCATTCTCATTGTGTCTTATGTTTATCTGCCCATGCAAAAAAGATTGATTTTTTTTTGTGCGCGCTGTCACTGCCCTTCCTGCTCAACAAATAGATATTTGGCAAGTTATGAAGCGTCTCAGTATCTAAAAACCAAATTACAAACAGATACATATATAGGGACTTTTTTTTTTAATGTGATTTTTAAGCACTTTTTTTTTTTACCCTGGCAGGTTATGGGATATTTCCGGTGCGGGTAGATTCGTCGGCCGCCGTTTCAATTTGCCGTTTCCCGTCAGGAAAGGTAAATATTGAATCTGAAACGTGAGTTTCAATAAACAATTGAAATAATTTAATTTTCGGAATTTGATATCAAAGGGAAAAATAATGCGGCTCTATGAGTGACTCGGAGGCGCTTGTTCATTCCGTTACATCAAATACTTAATTAAATTGAATTAAATTCCTCTGAAATAAGGAGTTGAGATGAAGCGGATTTGTATATAAAGTTGCGTCGCTTTGGTGCGAAACAATGGGAATAGCTGGCTGCCAGGAATAATGCTTATTTACGATGTAATTGGAAGTTAAGGATTGACAGATAACTTTACAAGATAGAGCGGTTAACAAAGCGAATAAGGGTTTTTTTTATGCATAGTTAAACAGCGCACCGTTATAAGGTACGATTAACCCTGTCAGTGCCTGGGATGTCAAACACAAAGATCTGAGGCCGTGTAACGTGACGTTACATGGCGGGCTATGGGAATCGCTGCTCGAAAAGAAGCACAGAGAGCCCCAATGCAAAAAGATTGTTGGTCAATATTGGCTTCTAGCAATTTTTGAGTCAAGAAATTCATTGGCTTCCTCTGTGAGAAGACGAAATATGGACATTGTCCCTGATCACTTATCGTTTCTTTAAATGGACAGGTGATGACTGAAACGTTGCCAAAGTAATGACAACTCTATCTGTTGTATAGATTTTCTGCTCTCTTACACGTTGACTAGTAGGGCCCTGACAATGACAAGTTGCAGTAGATGGATAATGGAATAAGACTCTCCTACGAGAGATTTGGAGGTAAAACTTGGCCCAAGAAGAGCCTCGTATGGACTAGGAGACAGAGCGTGGTGATATAGATATTCTGCACACCATGCTGGGTAGGAAGAGGTCGGCCTATATAAGAAGGAAGATATGGAGAGGACGGCACTTCCATGGCTCAGTGGTGCTCAAGGTGGTAGAAGCCAAACGAATAGTAAAAAAAGACCTGGCACTACCACTAAGCCATCTTATATGTATCTGATGTCACCTGCACTATAATAAAGTAGCAGAACTTATTTGGTGAGTGTCAGGTCTTCTCTACTATATAAGAAGGAAGAGTGGCACCATTTAGCTGAGCACAGTGAGTCAGAAAGGGCAATGAAGGGGCAAGCTGGTCATTCTGCGGGAAGGCAATTGAAAACCTGCAAGGTTGTATGAGGAGATAGTAGACTGCAGTTGGAGAATGTGACAGTGAGTAATGGAGGAGGAGGTCAAGAGGATTATTTAGAGTGGAGGGTAATATGGATGCTCTTCGAGGACATGACCAATGCATGTATGTCACAGGTAGATGAAGTGGTAACAAATGACCACTGGAGATCTGGGGAGTTTAGCCATGGCTGGGGTAAGCCTAAGGTTGTATCACGTAAGCTACCACTGATGTCTGCTGTGTAATGTTTTCTGAACTATGGGGTTACATGGCCCAGTTTAGGTACCATTGGTGCGTGAATTATAGAACTTTAGGAGATTGGATTGAGAGCACAGCCTTAAATAGGTTCCTGATAGAAACCCTTCTGGTTAACAATAACAAAGGTAGACTTTGGGGGAGAGGGACAGTAATTGAAGTGGCTATAGATTGCCCTACTGTTGCATTTAGGAGTGGTGGAGGACAGGACACAAATTATGACCCCCTGTCCCTTAATGATAGTGCCCACTAGATGATGTTCTCAACTTACAGATGGTGACGCCAAAAGAAAAAGCCTTGAGATGCAGAAAATTATGGTAGAGATACTCAACACTTTAGACTCAATAGTGTACAATAGACATTTACCCCCTAATAGCAGGGTATGGCCAAAGAAAGCAGCTGGCAGACTAAAGGCAGGAAAAGTTAGGCATGTGTGTTTCTTTCCCCCCAGCAAAGGCTTGTGTAGAGAGAATGCCTTTGACTGCAGGAGGTATTTTTGTAATGCATAGATATGGTACCAGAACCAAGCCTACTGCACCGATCCAGCACAAGAAACAAAGTGGGACCACAACTGAGCTCACTGCATACCTGAAGCACCAGAATCAAGGATAAAGGCATAGATATGGTACCACAGCCAAGTTTACTGCAACAATCCAGTAGAAGAATCAAAGCGGGACCAGAACTAAGCTCACTGCATTGCTGAAGTACCAGAATCAAGGATAAATGCATACATATGGTACCAGAGTCAAGCCTACTGCAACAATCCAGTGCACGAAACAAAGTGGGACCAAAACTAAGCTTACTGCATAGATGTATTACCAGAATTAAGCCAAGTGCATAGATATGGTACCAGAACCAAGCCTACTGCAACAATCCTGTACAAGAATCAAAGCAAAGCCACGACTAAGCTTAGTGCATAGATTCAGAACCATAATGAAAGGGTAAAACACATATATATATATATATATATATATATATATATATATATATATGGAACTAGAATCAAGCTTAATGCATATATTTGGGGTTGTCATTCATGTTAGTCTCCGGATGCAGAGTATATATATATATATGTTTATAATACTATGTCATCAGTGCCGAAATGGTTAATATTGCCTCCGCCATTGCAGGCAAGGTGATCTCGGCATGAGGGATGCAGATCTGAACACCGCACCTGTCACCTCAATAATATACTCAGTCTCTCCTGCCTGGTGATTGCAATCAGACTTCACTGTCTCAGTCTACATAATTTCATATTTCATATGAAGATGTTAGCCGGGTATTTAAAAGAAATGCAAATGCTGGGTCTATGCGTCCGGCAGGAGATCAACAAAAAAAAAATAAATTCAAAAACATCCAATGTAAATGTATACGTTTAAGTATGTATACATATATATTTCACACATAATTACAGTGGTAACCGATGCCGTACGTCCTCCTGAGATCACACTCCCACTTTGATAATATTGAACATGTCACATTAATAATCAATACAATTCCCAGTAATACTGCACACCTATAATTGTCACATATTACGTACAGTGGGAGAGATATTAATGAGGTTTTCCTGGTAGGGGATGGAAGGATCTCACATATCATTTGATTATACTGTGCTTCAATATCCAGTTAAGACTATATGTTAGAGATCACGCCGCCTCGTAAAAATGATTACATATTAGCATCTGGGTAGGATGTCAGAAAAGCAATGTGACTTTACCGGGTAGCATTTCAATGATGGTCAATTTGACATCTGTAATGTTCGCTCCATGCTGAGCAATTGAGGCGGTTGCATAGAGAGAGTTAGGAAAATGATAGCTGCTTTCTTGTGATAAAAGCGCCACACGGGTGCACAGGTCATGCATGGTACTGCAGTTAATATCTATGCAGCTAAGCATTTTTACGAAACCTCAATACCTGACAAAATTTGTTTTGGGATGATTCACTGAATTTAATTCATGCAGAAACAGGGACTCCTGTTAAAAGATAGCTGTCCCTGCTTCTATACACTGAGCAGCAAGGCATACAGTGTTCTGATTAAAACGATTAGAAATATTTTGACTTTCAATATGACAGAGGCACATAACACATCATGGTTACAAACCTCATATAGCTTTGTGGTTTTAGTTAACTTTAGGCTACAGTAAACCTTGGAACAACACAAATATAACAAGTTTAACTTCTCTCAGATCCTTGTTGGCTTCACCGGAACCTCAGACCAATGTTTCACACAAACTACCAGACAATCCCAGACTGCTTTCGGTTAACACAGGCCGGTCACTATTCTTATCCGTGTCTCTGAACGTCCTATTTCCTTCTACGTGTCCTTCTACTATGCTTCATCCAGTCTACAATAACATAGGACTGAACCAACCAGGCAACCCAATGACGTATGGGTATGAGTCCCTGGTTATGAGTGTATGGCCACTAGAGATGAATATAGTACTAATGCGAGTATCAGACCATTCAATAATGGAGCGAGTACTGCGTGATGCTCGGTTGCTCCATAAAAAAAGCTTGTTGAAAGGCTGCAGAACATAATGGATTTCTACATCCCTACCAAAGTGTATCTGTCATGATCAGACCTTCCGAATCAGCGGACCTTCCGAATCTGCTAATCTGGAAGGTCAGGTTTCCATATCCATAGATACCCAACCTTCTGGATTAGCAGAATATCTCTCTGCTGATTCAGAAGGTCCGATTGTGTTAGGTATACTTTACTTACTTACCGCAGCAGTCTTCAGTATGTCTTCACTATTGCTCCCCAGCCAATCCATGGCTGAACTGATCAGCTAAGAGGCAAGAGTGAAAACAGATAGACAAGTAAGTATACTTTCCCTGCTCCCCTTCTTACCAGCAGAGAACATTCTTGTGATAAATTAACTCCCTAGGGGCCACACAGTCACTTTCAGATTAACCAGGAACCCTCCATGCTGCCGATCTGGGGCACTTGGATAAATGTTCGAGTCTCTCATTGATTTCAATAGGGCTTGTTACTCAAATTGAGCACTCGAATATTGAAAATACTCCCCTTCCCGCCAGCAGGGCACAATCTCGTGGCAGGTTAACCTTCTGGGGCCAGGCAATTATTTTCAGATGAATCAGGAGTAGAGATGAGCGAACCTGGAGCATGCTCGAGTCTATCTGAACCCGAACTTTCGGCATTTGATTAGCGGTGGCTGCTGAACTTGGATAAAGCCCTAAGGCTATGTGGAAATCATGGATATAGTCATTGGCTGTATCCATGTTTTCCAGACAACCTTAGAGCTTTATCTAAGTTCAGCAGCCCCAGCTAATCAAATGCCGAACGTTCGGGTTCGGATCTACTCAAACCCGAACCCGGTTCGCTCATCTCTAATCAGGAGCCTTCCATTCTGCCAAGCTTGGGGCACTTAGATAGATACTCGAGTTTCTCATTGATTTCAATAGGGCTTCTTACTCAAATCGAGCACTCAGGTATTAAAAAATACTCGACTAGAGTGAAGGCCATTTATTTGTTTTGGTGCTCGCTCATCTCTAATGGCCACCCAACCCATCCTGACTCTCTCCTGTCTGCTTCCCGTGCTGATAATACACTCTTCCGACAAAGCAATGAGCCAGATCACCATCCACACTCTGTGACACACTCCAGGCCTTGTACAGTAATATTCACATAATAATTGTGACCCTAATGAGTCCCCAAAGCATTTGGTAGGTGACCTACTACATAGGGTCTTCATGGCCCTCGCACTTGTTGTGGATACCATAGCCCACCTACAGTATGAGTTCCAATTCCGTTACAAAGCCACAGTGGTTTACTCCATCACCTCCAATGGACAGGTCAAAAGCCTAACACATCTACATTTTCAAATTCAGTCCCTTGGCACCAAAACACACCATTTTATCTGCTCGTCTCCTATCCCAGTGCACAGTGCCATGTTCTTTATGAGCCTACATTAGCTCCTGTTAGTTTCGAGCCAGGAAACCAACCATTCCCACTGCCGGTTAACCTAACAGGTCATGGCGGCACCAATAGGTACCATGGCCCACTAGCCCACCAGTCAGAACCTAAAAGGAGCAAAACCATGACATAATACAATATCAGAAGTACACTCTATACCCTCCTTTACAAGTTTGCAATGGTGGTTGAGGATCCTTTCGGAATATATTGGAATTCTTTCTTGCTATGAAGACAATGGTGAACAGATGAACGATAACGTTGAGAATGGTTCTCGATTTGTAGGATGACAGATGACCGGGAACTAGAGCAAACTTCAAACACAGTATCAGTTTTATTCGTGAACAAAAAAGGCAAAGGTCACAGGGTCAACAGGCTTCCATGACTTCTGGCTAAAGGTTATGTCCACTGGTTTCCCAACATCTGATTCAAACGGTATGACTACAGCCTCTGGTGCCATCTTGCCCATAGTAGACTCTGCATGGTTTAAATCTTGTAGAACCCATTGAGTTGTGTACAAAATAAAAGCTCACAAATACATCCATAAATATAGCAATATATTGTACTGAACTATTCCTAAAGGGACTTTAATAAGATAACTGGATCCTGGTGTAATATTACAAATCTATTGATACATATTGATTATATTCCTGGCATCTCCATGAGGCACACCATCCATGTCCAATATATGGGCGTCCAGTATTTAGAGCTTCTGTCTATGGTTTTCCTGTGTCTCTTGCGGAGCAGCCTGGTTGCTTCCATATATGCCAGAGACCAATCTGGCCTGCTACCTCTACTGATAATCATTAAGAGGGGCGGGGTGTCACTCTGGGGGCGGGGCAGTGCTCCAAACGGCCTTACCAAAGACACCATTACATTAAGAACTGCACAGAAATGATGGTAAGAGACATACCAGCAGGTTAGATTTGCTCCCCTTTAATTTATTTTACTTCCTTTGGACTTTCATGCTTTCCCTCTGCTTGACCCACTTTCTTATTTATATACAGCCTGCACCAGAATTCTTGTTCTTGCTACACACTCCCGCTGGAAATTTAGGCAACTCTGTTTCCCTATACACCTTCCTATACTAGATTTCCACCTACTTCACCAACAGGATACGACCAGGAAACTAGGGTTGGCTGAATTAACAATTAAAGTGTACAGCAGGAACAGGAAGTCTGTTACAGGATGTACACCAGACAGGAAGTTGGATAGTGAAAACAACAAAGCGAACAGTTTGTATCAGAAGCAGAAGGGAAGTATAAAAGACAATAGAAAGGCTGTATAATAATTATATGTATATGTGACCACTCAATGGGGATGTGGTCTTTAACACCTTCCTTTGGGCTGTACTAGACAACCCGATCACTACAGTAAACAAGTGCATAAAAAGTGTAATTCTTAAGTTCATACATTACGTCTCCACGCTCCCCGGTTTCTTCCTGGCTTCTCCCTGCTCCCCAGAGCCACCAATGAGACTTCAGGGCCGGTGTCTGACGTGACATGCCGCTCAGCCAATCACTGGCTGCTGCAGTCCCGTCCCGGCCAGTGATTGGCTGAGTGGCTCGTCACTTCAGACACTGCCCCAAAGTTTCATTGGTGGCTCTGAGGAGTGGGGAGAAGACAGAAAGACACCGGGTGCGGGGAGAAGTAATGTATGAACTTTGTTATTTTCTTTACACGGTTATCATCCTTTAGCCGCGCATCACTATTACACGTAGCGATGCGTGGCCGACGGCCGATGATTTTAGGTCAGGACCAAACATCAGCCAATGATCTTTGTCATCAGCCAATGATCTTTGTCTTTATTACACAGGGCGATGATCTGCCGAATCGGCCTGATTTGGCAGATTATGGTTTCATATAATAGGACCCCTAGTATGACCAATTGGTGGCCATGATGGTAAAAGCAGCCAACAAAAACAGGATAAACATACCAATAGCAATCCCCTCCCTGCAATTCATTCTATGTAATAAAAGTTTGGAAGACGCTGACTGGTGAGTGCTGGAATTTCTCCTGTTACAGTATACCAATAGCAATCTTCTACCACACAGTAAGGGCCCTATTACATGGAACGATACTCGGCCAAATCGGCCTTATCTGGCCGACTATCGCTCCGTGTAATAAACACAATGATCTGCCGATAATAATGGTCATTGGCTGATCGTTGATATAGGTTTGGACCTATAATTGTCGGGCGCCAACTGCGCATGGCTACGTGTAATAAAGATGCGCGGCTGTCGGCTGGCGATTTCCAAACTCTATACATTCCCTTTCCATGCTGCAGGGATCCTCTTGCTCTCTGCTTCCCCCCGGGTCCCACGCATTTTAGCTCTAGAGCGGCCTGTCTGAGTTGACAGGCCACTCAGCCAATCACTGGCCAGGACCGCAGCGACCAGTGATTGGCTGAGCGGTCTATCAGACAGGCCGCTCTGGAGCTGCAGTGCGCGGGACCTGGTGAGAAGCACAGAGGAAGAGGAGCCCTGCAGCATGGATAGGTAATCTATAGAGTTTAAGCAAGGGCTGCAAGGACATTGGTAACAATATCCATGCAGCCCTTGTTAAACGATTATCGGGCTGTGTAATAGGCCCAGTAAACGAGCGCCGATTTAGCAGATAGGCGCTCATTTACAGTCATTATCCGGCCGTGTAATAGGACCCTAAAACATAAACAGGAACAATTCCTCACAACACACTAGGAACACCCATTGCAATAAGAAAATCTTCCCCATGTAAGTCCTTACCATTCGCCTGTATAGGTGCTCCGAGCCCCTTGTTTAAGGCCCCGTTATCTTTATTAAAGAGACAAATATCGTTTACGGTAAATCCCTCTCATCCGAGACTTTTTATCAGTTTTAATCTACACATGTAAAATGCGAGACCCCGTCCTCACGCGTTCCGAACACCCGGGCCCCTCTCCGTACACATAAACACAGATTGTATATCCTTAAATGTAATATCGGAGAGTTACTTTATTAAGGCAGGAGTCTATGGGATAAATTGAATTATGTCTCAAATTTATACAGTTCATTTTGTCTCTCTCAGGAGCTTCTCTCCAACTTTCTCTTGTGATAAAGAAAACCATTAGCTTCTGTCAGAACCAGAAGGAGGGAGATCATTTTTATTGAAATAAGAAGGGAACGATAGTGTCAGGCACTGAGTCCAAGAGATAAAATATTACATCTAATAAACATGGTACGTATGGGATTAGACAAGGGTGCTCGGAATAACTGAACAGCCGCCGTAGTTAAAAAAACATTAGTATTGTATCGGGAAAACAAAACATTAGCGTATAAAATAAAGCCATTTACATAGTGACAGAGGCGAAGAGGAAGAAGAAGAAGAAGAAGAAAAATCATAGGACAGGGGCCGCCAAGGGTTAACGATTAAAATGCAACGTTATTGTGCAGGATTTTATACGGTCTGAAGATCTGAATACAAAGAAAGTGGGGATTTTAGGCTTTGAGACAACAAGACTCATTTTCTGTAAGTACTTTACACCAGGAGAGAAAAAATGGATTCAAATTATTTTTGACCAAAAAAATAAAAAATAAAAAATATATATTTTTTTGCAAACAAAAGAAAAAAAAGTCATAGGATTTACAGCTGGGAAATCCTTTTTTTTTTTTTTTTTGGAAGGGGGTGGGGGTGTTTCTATACTGATTTGTCTTGTCTGACCCCCAGTGAGAGGAGTTAGCTTTAGGTCTTTCTATAAAATATTCAAAAGATTAAAAAAAAACAACTAAAATGGATTTTTAATGTTTTCTTATTATTGTTCTAACTGGAACAGGTGTCTGGTCTCAGGTATTCTGAATGAAAGGAGATAACAAGTAAATAAGGATGAAATATAAGCGTAACAGGAAATATTTTTTAAAATGGTATTTACTTAAACTATTATTATTTTTGGTGTATTGATTTATATTATGTCTAAATCTACATAGACACAGTAGGTAAGGAATAGTGAGGAGCAAACGTGTTCGTATGTTCATACTAACATGACGCTAACTGTTCGTGTTCGCCAGTCACGGACAATTTGTTAAATGATCGGAATGGTTGCGATGATAATTTTCGAACATATTTGAATTTGCGAACGTATACAACTGCGTAATTTACGCTTTGCGCCCAATAATCTGTACGCATGTGTGTAGACCGAAATGTACACTTCTACTGTATGTTTGCTATTTGTTTGTGAATGTTCGGCGAACATGAACACGAACTGATCGCGATCATTTAATTTTTTATGTTCGCTCATCACTAGTAAGGACAAGTAAAAAGATAAGAGATATATATCATAGATAGATAGATAGATAGATAGATAGATAGATAGGAGATAGATAGATAGATAGATAGATAGATAGATAGATAGATAGGAGATAGATAGATAGATAGATAGATAGATAGATAGGAGATAGATAATAGATAGATAGATAGATAGATAGATAGATAGATAGATAGATAGATAGATAGGAGATAGATAGATAGGAGATAGATAATAGATAGATAGATAGATAGATAGATAGATAGATAGATAGATAGATAGATAGATAGGAGATAGATAGATAGATAGATAGATAGATAGATAGGAAGATAGATAGATAGATAGATAGGAGATAGATAGATAGATAGATAGGAGATAGATAGATAGATAGATAGATAGATAGATAGATAGGAGATAGATATGAGATAGATAGATAGATAGATAGGAGATAGATAGATAGGAGACAGATAGATAGATAGATAGATAGATAGATAGATAGATAGATAGATAGGAGATAGATAGATAGATAGATAGATAGATAGGAGATAGATAGATAGATAGATAGATAGATAGATAGATAGATAGGAGATAGATAATAGATAGATAGATAGATAGATAGATAGATAGATAGATAGATAGATAGACAGATAGATAGGAGATAGATAGATAGATAGATAGATAGATAGATAGATAGATAGATAGATGATAGGAGATAGATAGATGATAGGAGATAGATAGATAGATAGATAAATAGATAGATAGATAGGAGATAGATAGATAAATAGATAGGAGATAGATAGATAGATAGATAGATAGATAGATGATAGATAATAGATAGATAGATAGATAGATAGGAGATAGATAGATAGATAGATAGATAGGAGATAGATAGATAAATAGATAGATAGGAGACAGATAGATAGATAGATAGATAGATAGATAGATAGATAGATAGGAGATAGATAGGTAGATAGAGAAGATTCTATTATATCTATACATATTATATCTATATGTAAGATACATGGCCGTTGGCTGTTGTTGCCGATTTGCAACAACGACCATGATTACTATGTACAGTAGCTTACGTAGTGCTGCCTTCTATGGAATCCCGGCCGGAGTGTATACACACAGTATACGCTCCGGCTGGGATCCCTAGCGGCACCGCAAAGAACTGACATGTCAGTTTTCTTCTGCCTTTATTCAGTGAATAGCGGCCGCAGAAAACCCTGTCAGTGCACACAATGTAGCGCGCGGCTCCGGACGCACGCTCCATTGTGAGTAACAGGGAATCCCAATGCAGGTGCACATTAATGCACCCACATCCGAATTCAGCGGCAGTAAAGATCATCTGGCTGGTACTGCAGTATCGGCCGTATTGATCTTCTCTGACACCGGCCGGGTCACGGAACGGCTGTTGTCTCACGCCATGTGAACATAGCCTAACTCTGTAACTTTGCTCCTCATGGTCTGGCGGTATGTATAGCCCATTATTATCTCATTGAGGCACAGGGTTTCCCTTAATTTAAAGTGACCCTTAACCTTGGGGCACGGACAATGCCGCATTGTTTCACTATGTACTAATAAGACGACGGAACAGGTAATGCAATTAGCTTTTTGTGAAGGAGTTACCAGGAACGCCGGCAAATATTTATACCGCCGTTTCAGGAACTTGTCAATTCTAAAGGTGTTTTAAGATCAGGTTGTGATTTGCCATAAAGCATTTTCTCTGTATATTTGGCTTTCTGTATGTAAGCCTATTGAAGAACACAGCAGGTTGCCACTCAGAATCTCTTGTGTAGGAAGATTATAGAGAACAATACACTACCTAGCACTTGCCTGGTGGATGGAGGGTGTAATTATATGGGTTGTTGCAATTATGGCTCGGACCAGGTCTGTATCCCCAGGTGTTCTGAGCCCAAGTTACATCTCTGTTTAATATACCAGACTGGCTGTCACCGGCAGCCACACTGGGGGCTCTTGTTGCCTACAGGGTTTGATGGAGGATCCTCGTCGATGGACTGTAACGAGTATAATGGGCTAGAAGAATGAAAATGAGTGGAGATTAGTTACTCAGTCTTGGTTAGTCAGATTGTAAGCAAATATATTGAAGTCTGGGCAGTCATTCTAGTCCACAGATTGGTGAGTCTACTTCTAACTGGTGGTTACTGGTTAGAGAACTGAGTAAATATGGAGGGATGATGGTCAACCTGGTGGTACAATGTAGCAATGCTTTCTAGGAGAACAAATTTGCATATTATTTTCCCAGGATGCATTGCCTTACCTCTAAGACTTGCCACAATAGCTTGATGGTTTCCACCAGAAAACACACTACATCCATGGCATCAAAATTCTCATGTAAGTCATGCTCATGTACCATTGGATTAGGCTGTAGGGTGGAATTATGCCGAATGTGAGTTTACCCTTACTTGTATATGACCTGTAAAAGGGGAAACTGACTAAAGAAATCTAACCTGCTAATATCTCCCTATAGCACACGGGGCTCTGAGGCTGAAGATAATTTTTTAAAGGAGTTTAAAGGGATATTCCATTCAAATATTACTTTTGATATGTTGCTGCCCACGGTGAGACTAACAATTCCTTTCATACTTGTTATTATCTATTCAGTCTCCTTCTCCCAGTTCTGAGCTGCTGCTTTCTGCTGAGGACACATAAAAATGTGTGTGAGCTTTTCTCCCCGTCTCTCCCTCCTCCACCCTCCCTTCCGAGACAGCTGTTGTAAACAAGTCCCCATCTGCAACTGTGTAATGCCGGGAGGATCAATCAAAGTGAGTTCATCATCAACTCGACCTTAGATTAACCCTCTCAGCATCACACAGAAGCTAAAAAGTTGCAGATAAAGCCTGCTAGGGACTTGTTGACATCAACCCTCTAGGAAGGGAGGGGGGAGACAGAGAGAATAGCTCACCCACAGTTTTTTGAGTCTTTAGCAGAAAGCAGCAGGATCCGAACTGGGGAAAGGAGACGGAATAGATATAACAAATATGGAAGGAATTGTTAGTCTCACCATGAACAGCAACATATGAAAAATTATGTTTGAGTGGCATACCCCTTTAATCTTTATGCTAATTTGGCCTTTTGGTGCACTCAGGGTGGGTCAGATTGGTGCACTAGAGGTGGTAGTCCCGAGCCCAGGGCACCAAAATGCCTAATTAGCATAAAGGTTAAAGGGGACCTGTCACCCCGGCTGCCGGGGTGAAGGCCACCCGACCCCCCGGTGGAGCCCCTTATACTTATCCCTTCCTTGAAGTCCCGGACCCCGTCCCGCCACCGAGAAATCCCCATCGAAAGCCGTGCACTGCCTCACCAGAGATGAGTCCAACGCCCATAGAGAATGACTGCTCCAGTCATTCTCTATAGGCGTCGGGCTCATCTCTGGTAAGCGCACGCATGGCTTCTGACGGGGATTTCTCTGCGGCGGGCCGGAGTCGGGACCGAGAATTCGAGAGGGGGATAAGTATAAGGGGCTCCACTGGGGTCGGGCGGGGTGACAGGTCCCCTTTAAACTTACCTTCATCCTCAATGCCCCATCTGCTATAGGGAAATATCAGCAGGTTAGAGTCTTCTGGATGGAAAAGTGAACAAGAGAAAAAAAAACAGCAAGTCATTTTATTTACGTTTAGACGATCAAAGCTGAAATCCGATTAATCGACAACGTTATTCAGACTTTTACACAACAACTCGTCAAACGCTCCTTGTATTTCGTTATATTTCAGATCTTTGGATTTTTCTTTACTTAAGATGTTTCCCGATATCCTTTTTGGCGAGCCGCATCTTTGGGTGGCGTGATTTGTAACCGCGCAGCAATACCTATTATTGTAGTGAAATAAAATAAGCGCCGGGCGCAGAATGGAGAAGGGAATATTTATAAAAGCCTTTGACGTGTAGAAAGAACGGCTAAGGTTAGAAGAGGGGGAATGAAGAGCTCCAATCATGGGAGAGGTGGCATCTTTACGACCGTTTTAAAAGTCTGGTAAGTTTCTCTTCTCCATCCACAAATAAGGCAAACAAGGAAGCACATGTCATTCTGGCTGCACACAATACATTTCTTTTATTTATTTCCTCAGGGTTAGACACCCGTTAGAAATTGCTATGATATTATTCTCTCTCTCTCTTTTTTTTTCCTTACGAGTCCAGGGACAAATCACTTCTGGATGTAATCTCCCTGAAACATTTTTTTTTTCTTGGAATAAGAAATGTGGGAAATCCCATGTATTTCTTTGTATGTAAAATAAAAAAAAAGCAACTAGAAAAGAGCGTGGTTCGCTCTGGAGGACCCAGTGCAATACCTCATTTCCCCTGTGGGGGAGCTGTGAAAAAATTGAGCTCTTACTGTCAAGTCCTACACAGGTTCAGGTTACTGATCGATTGGGAGAAGGGGGTTACAGCCATAGGAAGTGTTCTCCTTTACGACTCTGGCTCCTTTAACTGGTTATGGTCCTGCTAACACATCACAGGTGATGGTGGCATTAAGTTGTCAAGCCAACCAGCACCAAAAGATGACATTAAGCCTGGTTGTCCTGCCATGCTCAGCCAATCACTGGCCATAGTGATCCCGTCCCGGCCAGTGATTGGCTGAGGGGCCTGTCACTTCTGAGACAGGCTCTAAAGTTGCATTGGTGGCTGCGGGAAGCAGGAAGAAGCAAAGAGAACATCGGGGAGGGTGGAGAGGTAATGTAAGAACTTTATTATTTTCTTTACACCTTTTAGGTCAGGGCCAAAAGACACGATCAGCCAATGATCATTGTCTTCGGGCGGCTAATCGTTGTCATTATTTTATGGAGCGATGATTAGCCGGATCTGTCAGATTATCGTAATTGGACCCTAAGGGCCCTATTCCACCGGACGATTATCGTTCGCATAATCGTTAACGATTAACGATCTCAAACGACCGCTATTGTGAAAGACCTGAAAACGTTCACTCATTTCCATGGAACGATAATCGTTACTTATGATCGTAATTGCGATTGTTTTTTCTTCGCTATTTATTCGCTATTGCGTTCATATCTACGAACTACCGAACGATATCTTTTTCAATGCGAACGTTTTGCGATAAAAATAGGTCCAGGTCTTATAAAGCGATCAACGATTTCTCGTTCGGTCGTTAATCGTTAACTGCATTTCAACCGAACGATTATCGTTTAGATTCGAATGATTTAACGATAATCTGAACAATAATCGTCTGGTGGAATAGGGCCCTTATGCCCCTATTCCACGAGTCGTTTGGAGGAGCAAACGAGCGCTATTAGCGCTCGTTTGCTCCTCGTTCCCCGCTCACTGCCGCCGCTATTCAGCGCGCCGTCAGCGAGCGGGTGAGTGCGGGAGGGGCGGCGGGGAGAGCTGCTGGGGGGGCTGCCCGGGGGATCGCTGATCGTCCGGGCAGCCCATAGGATACAGCAGCGCCTGCTGCCGATGCTCCTATTCAACGGAGCGACGGCAGCAGATCGCTGCTATATCAGTCGCTTGTTTTTCAACATGTTGAAAAACAAGCGACTGCAACGATCAGCCGACATGAACGATGTCGGCTGATCGTTGCACTCTATTCCACGCGACGAATATCGTTCGTAGCGGCCGATATCGGCCGAATACGAACGATATTGCTCTTCTAAACGACCCGTGGAATAGGGCCTTTAGTCTTGCTCTGGGTTATCGTTTTGCTGCTCCCTTTGGATTCTCCATTTTGTACCTGTGGTTATACTCCTGGCTTTGACCCTTCACTTACTTCCTGAGTACACTCTTGTCTCATCCCGACTGCTCTCCTGGTAACAACTCTCGACTTTCATCCTGACTACGTTCCTGTCTCATCCCTACTACTCTCCTGGTGACAACCCACAACTTTCTTCCTCACTATGCTCCATTCTCATCCTGACTACTATGCTGGTGACAAGCATTCACTTTCTTCCTGACTATACTCCTGTCTCTTTCCGACTGCTCTCCTGGTGACAACCCTCGACTTTCTTCCTGACTATGCTCCTGTCTCATCCCGACTGCTCTCCTAGTGACAACCATTGGCTCTCTTCCTGACTACACTCCTGTATCTTTCCGACTGCTCTCCTGGCGATAACCATTTACTTTCTTCCTGACTATGTTCCTGTCTCATCCCTACTGCTCTCTTGGCGATAACCATTTACTTTCTTCCTGACTATGTTCCTGTCTCATCCCAACTGCTCTGCTGGTGACAACCATTCACTTTTTTCCTGACTATGCTCCTATCCCATGCCGACTTCTCTTCTGGTGACAACCCATGACTTTCTTCCTGACTATGCTCTTGTCTCATCCCGACTGCTCTCCTGGTGACAACCATTGACTTCCTGACTATGCTCGTGTCCCATCCCAACTACTGTCCTGGTGACAGCCCTGGTGACAACTTTCTCCCTGGCTATGCTAGGCTTTGTCTACACTATTGTTGGTTACCATAACATTCTTTTGATAAGTTAGACTGACCGGATGGTAACCTTTGTGTCACCAGTAATGGTTGCTGTATAGGTTGCCAGTCAACTTTTTACGAACAGAATAATAAAGTACAGTGCTCTGCAATAAAACACATGACCATTAGCCAGACTTGAGACTTTCATTCTTGAATGGAAAAAAATTCAGTTAGCAGAATAGCAAATACCATGGTGCCCCCCTTGACCCCCTGCACCCATACCATGCCCCGGGACATGAACTAGACCATACAACCCTATTACTGTTCTATGATATCTCCTACTAACCATTTTTAGTCCATCACACGACAAAATATAAGAAAATGGTTATGAGTGGCGGATTCAGGCAGAGTTGTCACCACCTCGTGGTATTTACACCGCCAAGTAATGTGTTGTGACAGTTTTCTTATTGTGCCGTGAATTTTTACAGAGTCAAACCATTTATATCGTCCTTCGATGTTTCAGCGCATGAAGGTGGAAGGAAGTCTTTTTCCTAAAAGTTTTATGGTCTGTAAATTTGATCCATTGAGATCCATGTTGCCTGTGGAAATACATGAGCTATTTTCTTTTTTTTCTTTTTTTTTTTTGCCAGCAGAGATGTTACGTTTCCTTCTTTCTTCCTTCTATACCAGTTGTTATCTATGATATTCTATTTATATTATATGGGGCCTTGGGCCGGGTGGCCTAGTCCCCTTTTCTAATAAATTATAAGAACTTCTGCAGAACTCCCTATACTCACACCTGATGTACCAAGACTTGTCCAAGAGACATTTAGAGGGTGTAGAACCCCAAACTCCTTTTTTCCAAAATTTTCAAAATGGCTGACTATAAGTACAATTACTATAGGAAGATCTGTTTTGAAGCACAAATGGCTGATATAAACAAAATTCCTTAGTGACTGTAAGAACAGGAACACAAACCCACCCCACCCCTTGACAGGGCCCTGTATACATATTGGCTCCTGTGTGTCCCGGTGCCGGCCCCGCTGTGGAGATCTCGCTGTTGGCCCATCTGCTCAATATGCAAATGAGCTGAGATGAGCCTGATGGCCATAGGAGATCACTGCTCCAGTGGTTTCCTATGACCATTAGAATCATCACTGCTCATTTGCATATTGGGTGCGCATATGGGCCGACGGTGAGATCTCTATGGTGGGACCGGCACAGGGAGCAGACATCCAAGAGTGGAGTGGGTTCAGGGGGGGGGGTATGCCCTGGGTGTCAGGTTCCCTTTAGATAGATTATTTAAACTGTGACCCCAATGATCATGAGAACATTTCTGACGTTTGAAGAATTGGCCTAGGGCCCGCCAGTAATATTGACCCTTAGGCTACATGCAAGTATTTCCTATTTTAAATTTTGAATGTGAGAGTCCGGTGGCCGGCACTACTATGAACCCAACAACAACGTAAGATATATTGGATGGCAGGTTACAGAACCCCGTATACAGTGCAGCAATCGGCTAGTGGAGGTGCTCGACGCCAAATAAACAGTTCAACATAGGTAGCGGTTAGAAAAATAGAGGCGGTCACTCACCACAAAGTTGCCGTGAATTCGCTTTATTGGTCCAGGTAGTGAACACTGCAGGGAACAGGGAAGGTGGAGGAGCGGGTGCAATCAGACAAACGTTTTCACGCGGTCACGCGCTTCGTCAGGTCTGGCAGGTCTTCCTATTTTATCCTATTTTGACCTTCAGAATACAGTGAAGCCTCCACAAATTTACTGGGATTTGTGCAAAACTGGTTGGAGTTTGTCACGATTTTTTGCAAATGGCCCACCCAGAAAACAACCCTATTCCTTTTTGTGCCAGTCTGAGTTTGCCATTCCACAAGCCATTCCAACATTCTCATATTAATTGAATAGAGTGGGGATCTAGCATACTGTACTTGCTGCCACTCCATTCACTTAGGAGATAAAGAGCCCCCATTACCATGAAGTTACCATCCCAGAAGTTGGACCCCTACCGATCAAACACTTACCAACTATCTTATGGATATGTGATTCTAATATTATAATCTCAGGGCGATCTGATACATCTCATACTAACAGGACCGGTTTAAATAATTTGTGACCTGTATAGTTCCTGATGGGCAATGTCACAGCCCAATGTGCCCTGGGCACCTTTGTGCCCCTGATTCCATACTTTCTGTTGAAACCTATAGAAGTTCAATGGATGAACTAAAGGCCCGTTTACACAGGTTGATCCAGCCGAGGATTGGGAAAACATCCGATCTTTAGCTGATCGCATCTTTTGAGCAGGCCTCAATTAGTTGTGCCATCTAAAGGCACTGCAAATTAGTGCCCATTGACAATTTTTGTTATTTCTAAAAGGACCCTTATATTCGGTGTCATGACATAATTTTGATACTGTAGGGTTGTTGTAATAAGTGTTGAGCGGACTTGCCAAATTGGTCGGCTTCGACAACATTCCCCGAACCTGAATGATCGGCATCTGGAGAAGTTGGATTTGACCCTAAGGCCGCTAGGAAAACATAAATACAACCTATGGCTTCCAACTTCTGGAGTAAAATGCCAAGCATTCTGGTTTGTAGAATGTTGCCAAACCCAAAAAGTTGGGCAAGTCTTCTCAACACTAGTTGTAATATTTGGGAACTGTATAGTATACCAAGGAGACATCAACAGAAGACGAATATTACAATTACAGTATATGTATCTTAACCCAACACTTGGGTGGATAGCCCGAGATAGTCATAATAATAGACCATGCCCACAATATCTCCAAATGGGTATCGATACGGTTAAAACTGGTCATCATTAGAAGGGAGAATATAAGTTCTCCTCTTTGCAGTGGTATCATCCCCGCTACATATAGATCTATCACTTAAAGCTCTTAACTCTGTATTTGTGCCTGTCGTTTTACTGTGAAATACTAAGAACCAGTAGGATACCTGCTGCTTTTGAGCACAGATAACAAGGTAATATAAGGGAAGATTTCAAAGGAGACATGCAGACATGATGCTTCGTACCTCTTCTCCAGCTCATTATTTAAACTCAGGGAAGAGAGTGATGTACCAAAAGAAAGCTGCTCCACGCTCCCTGGGGGACCCGAGGACATCAGCTACTGAATATTTCACAAGTTTATCTCTGTCCTATAACATTGCCGAGCACTAACCCGGAGTTCAAAGGTAAACACACCAGGAGAGGCGATTTATTACCATGCACGAGGCGCGACAGCCGCATCCTCTTAATATTAAGAAGAGGTTTGATTTATTCAGCTGTATAATTCAAAGAAAATTGTCTCTCAATTGTTCTGGAAGCGTAACATTCAATTGTCTGCAAGGAACACAATGCAGACCTTGAGGGAGGCAGGCAACCAATGTCGCCATTGGAGTTTGCAGACTTTGTGCGAGCGAAAACTTGGCGGTTTTAGGGGAAGGCGGGGGAGGTGTTGACTTATACTTAAGAAACGAAATTTGAAGCCGATGCAAAATCTATCAAGGACCACCACCATGTATCATTAACAATACTTGTATCCTCTTATGTGACGGAGGGGCATTTGGACTTGGATGGGATTGCTATCTCTTCACCCCTTATATCTACTCTCCAGATACCTCTTTCTTTATACAAGAGTAGACGCAAACTAAACAGAACTGTCTGTTATGGAAGTTATTCAATAAGTTTTACAAGTTATATATTAGATATTGCTCTTGGGCGAGCACCTTATGGTGCCAGGTATACAAAAAGCTTGTTGAAAGGCCACTCAGCTGCTGAATGACTAAAGGCCCTATTACACCAAGCGTTTATTGGCCATATTCGGCTGATTATTGGCCGTTACTGCCGATAATCGCTTGGTGTAATAGCTACTGTTAAGAAGCAATGATCAGCCGACATGCCCAATGTTGGCTGATCCTTGTCTTTCAACGTGTTGAAAAATTTTTCAACGATAATAACGGTCTGCTGGCCATTGCTCTGTGTAATTGGAACGACAGCAGAAGACCGCCAGTATTTCCTATGGGCTTATCGGATGATCTAAAGATTGTCCGTTGAGCAACTCCCGTGGCTGCCCATGGCCCCTCCGCACTTACCCGCTCACTGTTGGCACCTGCAGTAGCACCGGCAGTGAGCGCGGAACGAGGAGCAAGCAAGTGCTGATCTCACAGGTTAGTGCTTGCAGGCTTTAGCGACGTTAGTGTAGATAGATAGTATACAGAAGGAGTAATGCACCCCAACAGAGCACAGTCTGGCCCTCAGGGAGTTAACTGTGACTTTGTAAGATTTCAGGTTAATCGATTAATCGATTTCAGGTTGCCGACCAGGGGGCCCCTTGTTTAATGCTCAAGTCTCCCATTGTGTGCTCGTTTTTTTTTTGTAGAAACTCTTGCTAGTAGTAGAGGGTCCTGGTTTTCTAAATCAGATAACCTCCCTCCTAATGCAGTTTTTTCCACTAGGATAGTTATTGATTTCTGGTGGAAATCAGATGTTGGCAAGGGCAGACGCAGAAGGACTCTACGAAAAAACACGTACAAACCTCTTGCAAGTGTATAGGCTTCTTACTCTTCAAAAGCTCATAATAGAGAAGCCAAGCTTGTATTTGAGTCAACTTGCCGAAGGTTTGGGTTTGTACAAACTCTAACGATTGGCATTTGAATCCTGCTACCTGGAGAAGGTGGATGCAGCCCAAGGACTGTCTGGGAAAAAAAAACATGGATACAGCCATATGATCAGTAACTGAGATCATGTAATTGACTTGCCTATTTCCTTATGTGCAATAGAAATGGCAGTAGACGACTATTCTTGGTGGGCCTTCGTCCCCCACCCTATTAGGCCTCTGTGCAGCTACGTGTGTGAACATATGGTGCAACCAAGATGAATGGTGGTTGTACCATGGGATGGGTTTACATCGGGAATGGTGGATTTACCCTATGAAGGAAACAAGCTAAGCTCAAGTTTACATCGGGAATGGTGGATTTACCCTATGAAGGAAATAAGCTAAGCTCAAGTTTACATCTGGAATGGTGAATTTGTCTTATAGAGGAAGCAAGCTAAGCTCGTGTTTACATCGGGAATGGTGGATTTACCCTATGAAGGAAACAAGCTAAGCTCAAGTTTACATCGGGAATAGTGGATTTGTCTTATGAAGGAAACAAGCTAAGCTCCCATTGAGAATGGTGCATTCGGCCTACAAGCACTAGGTCCTATCTTCTCTAGTAGCTTCCTAAATGGAATTGCCAAGCTTTATTATGACTGTTAGACCAAAAATATGGACCACATTGTCCAACCTTATTGACTGTTTACAATGTTTTATGGTTTTATAAAACCAAATCATGGATACAAGATAGAGCTGGCGAGTTATATGTTTTAGAATTGTCTCAAGCAGACGACACTTCCCCCCATTGTCCGTGTATGTAGATCTAACTTAGGACAAGAGTGAAATGCTATTGCCGTCCCTCGTTCCCAGAAAAGCGGGAGGACTTGATTGAAAGCAACAAAATGTCCAGTCCGGGATGATTTATTGCTCTTCCCTTGTGCGGTGACAGACCAATGCGAGGCGGTCACTCGGAGCATCTCAAGGTAACCAGCCAATCCGAACGCTACATTGTTATTCATTGTAAACCAAATCAAGGGTGAATTATTAAAACCAAAGGGAAGCAATGATGCTTTAGTGACAAGCGGAAACCTACATGGGGTCTGTTACCGAGAGCAGCTCATTTCAACTGCGGGATTAAGATCCTTTTATATTATGTATATCACCAAGTCACCGCGGCGAGGGCTGCTGCTTTACATACTGCAGGTTCTATTAACATATTATTACAGAGGACAGTGCAGTGTGCTTGGATTATCTTGTAAAAGGGCATGTAATAATTCTCAGCAGTTTGCATGATATAATAAAGCTTAGAATTTATACAGAGTTATATATCCTGCTATATACTTGAGTTCTTCTTGTTCCCAATTCAGTCACCCTTACCTAAGAGCTTTACTCTCTATTCAAGGTGATGGTGATGGCGATGGAAATTCACTGGGATATGCCATCATTTTCTGATCAGATGGCATAAAGAATCCATCACATGACCAGCTGGGTGTGTACAGCTGGAAGCCAGGGTATACTCTTGGATCATGGATTTTCAGCTTGTATCTTGCGGATTTGGCCACGGGTTTGGATGCCGGTTAGCTAATTCTCATCAAAGTGGCATCCCTACTGATTCAATGAAAAAAAAAAATTAGGAAAAAATTCCACTGTGTAATCTGAATCTCATTAAATTCAATGATTAATAAGATTATGTAAAGTTTTCACATGGATTTCAACACGGCATCTACACAGAATCAATGTGGAAAAAAAAACTATTAAAAATGTGGTCAAAGCATCCCAGTGCTGGAACCTCCATAGTGCACCATCTGCACTACTACAAGTACTAGATTCACAGCCTTGGAGAATGTTCCTTTCACTTTGGGTTCCTTCATATGGGTCAAACATTATGCAGAAACAGAGGGGCTAATCGTGGAATTACTCTTATGGGTTTTACATAGTTACATAGTCGATAAGGTTGAAAAAAGACAGACGTTCATCCATTTCAAACAAGAATTTTTTAAATTTTTTTCCTGGCATGAGTGGTAAGAGGTAAAGAAAATCTATTGCTAGGTTTCTGCTGCCTTAAATGAAGGCAGTATAAATTAGTGATATAAATGCTGAACAGATCGGTGTATTACTTGCATCATTCTGTTTAGCCGTTCTCCTAATATGCAGGAGAATGGGCTTTAGGCCGCACCACTAACTCTTCCTCCAGTTGTTAATTGACAGCTGTCTACCTATATATGGTATAGATCGAGAACTGATAACTGCCAGAGTGTGCCAGTGCTCATGAATATCCAGGACTACTGAGCACATGCACATAATAGAGAGGACTATTTATTGTTCTTATTTTTCAGGAGGATATCTCCTCGAACCAGCTAAACAGACCAATGAAAGTGATACATCATTCTGTTCACCTTCTCTGTCACAAGTTTATTTTACCCTTAGATTGGGAAGCATAAACCTGCTGAGAGAGTCTCTTTAAAGAGGTTGTCTAGGTTTAAAAAAAAACATGGTCACTTTCCTTCAGTAACAGCACCTCGCCTCTCCACAGTTTGGGTGTAGGCTTTTGCAGCTTAGTTCTATTGAAGTGAATACAGCTGAGTAATAATACCACACACAACCTGAGGACAGGGGTGGAGCTATTTTTTTTTAAAGAAAGTGGCTATGTTTTTAAAATCTTGGTTAACCCCCTTTAAAATTACCAGCACATATCTTCCCCCCCCCCCCCCTGTGCTCAATGATTCAGGCTTTGGGGTTGGCATATAGATAGGCCCATTCAGCCAATCAGTGAGTGAGGTGGGACAGCAGTGCGGACACTGATTGGCTGTGCGGGCATATCATGTGCTGACCAACCCCCACCCCCACCACCAATCAGCTTATCTGTACACTAAAGGCTCCATGCTTGCAAACCAGAATATTTGTAATAGTGGATACATTTACATAAAATAGACAAGGCACCTCCCCCTTGTCATATTGGGGTTCTGAAATCTAAGGGGCTTTAAGCAGCTGCCTCCTCCCCAGTAAACTGTTCTTGAAAGGAAGAGAGTTAATGGAGTGACTATGGCTCATCTTTGGAGACCTCTTCTTGCTCTTAGGGTGTGTAGGGGTAAATTTTCGGGGTGACATTTAGGGGTTGCCCCAATTTTAAGGGTTCTAACGTGATAAAGCTCTTCATCGTATAGAGAAAACCTACGAGCCGTATTTAGCAGCGGCGGCAATAGTTAACATGGGTCCGGAGCTGTCTGTCATAATCATGTATCTTGATATCATTCATCAGGACTTTAAAAGCAGCACTCAGGGGAAGAACTCATTATTTTAGTATCCGCCATCGTTCAATGCACTTAGAAAGTTAAGAATGGATGTTATAAATACACCGCCGTCCATAAAAATCCTTATTTCACTTTGAACTCTCAGGTAGGAAGAAAAATGCTTCAGTTCATCCTTTATAATATTCATCCACATAAGGGCTTTGTTGTGTCCTGCTCATGGAATCTATCCCGACACATGAAATAAATCTTATAAAAGGAGACGATCGGGGAGAAGGTACTTAATGGATCGGAGGGGAAATGCATCAGTCTCGTACATCTACATGATAGGGAGGACTGTTTAAAACAAGGCAGAAAGTGATGTGCCGGATACAGGGAGATTAACGTTCACCATTGGAACCCAAGGATGGACATTTAGAGGCAACCATGGGGTCTGCTATTCTCTACCCGCCCCCTTTCCTTAAAGGGGTTGCTCCATAAGAAAAAGACGAGAGATGAGCGGAACTGAAGTTCAAGATCGTCCGGAAGTTGGATGCAGCCCTAGGGAGTCCTGGAAAACATGAATACAGCCTATGGCTTATGGCTGCATGCATATTTTCCAGGACTCCCTACAAGAGATGATCGAACATCGAAAAATCTTAGGTTCTATAGAACTCGAACCTTGTCGAATCTTCCGCATTTCATTCACGATGCCTTCCCGATCCGTGGGGAAGGAGGAGACAGCCTGGGTACCGCCTGGAATTCCGGGATTCAGACTATTACCTAGGCTGAATCCCGGAATTCCAAGCGGTACCCCGGCTGTCTCCTCCTTCCCCACGGACCGGGAAGGCATTGGGAATCAAATGGTTCAACAAGATTCAAGTTCTATAGAACCTAAGATTTTCAATATTCGATCTTTTAATTTCCTCAGCCACCGTTGATCGTTGGCTCTTTAGAAAAGACCAAAACTTCTCCAATCCTTGTGATCAGCCATTGGGACTATTGTGGAAAGTCACACATTCAAACTAATGGGCCCCTGTGTTATAGGCAACACATTATACATTTACACATTGGGGACACCCCTCAGTGGTACCCATATGTTGTTTTTAGTATTAGGGTACAGTCACAAGGGAAAAAACATGAGGACCTTGTGGAAAGACGTACACGTCTCTTCTTTTTTGGACATTTCCCCAAGTCCCATTGAAGTGAATGGGAGTGGAGTTTTGTATGGTAAGAACACACTTTTTTTCGAAGTGGAAATTGATCTGTGTGAACATACCATAATAATGTGATTCTACGCTAGGCCGCACATAGACTCACACAAGAACCAAAAGTTGTCGGGTTTATTCTAAGTTTCCCTAATTCTGGGTAGGGTAATTTTAAGATATGGGTAAAAAAAAAACATAGGAGGAGATGTGAAACAGTCCACCACAATAGGAGTCTGTAGTTTGGGGTTCATCTCTGTATAGAGTAGTGAAAGACATGAGGTCGAAATGGGTCTTTATTAGTGTTGAGCGTAGTTGCCGAATTGTTTGGATTCGGCAACGTTCTCTGAACCTCAACGTTCTGTGCCGAATTGCTAGAACATTGCAGGAGATCAAGAACTGCAGGGCTTAGAGCCATGCTAGGCTTAGACGGCCGCCAAATTAGGAAAAATGACGGCCGTTACTTGATACTCAAAACAAAGACCTTTTTTTTGAGCATCAACTAACGACTATTAAAAATCGTTGTGTGGACATAGCCTAAAAGAGAAAATAGGCTTTTCCTATTCCCCCCCCAGTATGGTCCTTTTCGCCATCAATTACCATTTAGCTGCCAGTCCACTCTCTGAATGGGGTTGAAAAATATATATATTTTTTTTTTTTCTATTGGGCGAACTACAGTGTAAATAAATTCTTGCAGCTCTATACATGGGTTATTTCTGCTGGACTTAAGTGGATTTCTGCAAACCCTTTGCAGATGAAGGAGACTGAAATAGGTTCTTAAAGGGGCTTCTCTGTATAAGTTAACCTCAACCAGCAGACAAAGAGCTCTTCCCCAGATAGCTATTCCAGGTTGGACTTTCATGACCTATTTTTTTTTAGAAAACCACCCAAAAACTGATTATCTATACGGGTGGTCTTCTCAAAGAAAATGGCCCCTATGGTATGGTAGACTTAAATCCCATTCTGCCACATCTTCTTTGGATAAGAGATTAGAAGAATAATGTGCAAAATCACAACAGAAATCATTAGATACGCAATTGCATGCCATCACATTTGCAGCACTGCAGTAAAGCGTAGACATGCTGCATTTTTCTGCAATGTTGCGCACTTAACGACAACTCAAAATAGGCATTGTTCCAGGTGGATGATGAGAAAATGTGCAGTGCCATTAATTATAACTTGGTGGACCCTTCCAGTCGGGAAAGGGTTAAGCACTTAAGCAGAAACCGTGTTAGGGACGTTTCGGCGCCAATTCAGTGTTAAAAAGAAATGGAAATAAATCTTTAAAATGTACTTTCCGAATAAATCTGAAAACTAGGCAAATGTCTTGTTAACTCTCCGGGGGACGGAGCTTCCATTTGTCCGACACCGAAGTGCGGGAAGAAAGCTTGTGCCCCCCCAGTTATGTGACATCGTTGCGCGATCCGGAGCAAAGGTCATGTGACAAAGTGTTTTTGATTGGGCGGAACGTGTTCAGGTGCCTCTATTGATTCCCGGGTTTTTAAAAGAGACGATGATTGGTCTTTTATTATAAACTGTAAATTCATAGTAGGGCAAGTTCACCGCGTCCTGGAGGAATACTCTGAACTGATTGATTTTTATTCCGCGCCTCTGCCTGGCTGATCGTCCAGCTGTCATGCCGGAATCAGATCAATGAAAGACCTTTTAAATGCTGCGCGTCAAAAACACTGGGGCATCGTCTAATAGCTTCACTACACAGGAGGAAAATCGTCGTGCCCTTAGCAGCCTCCGTAGGAAAAAAAAACTTCTTCTTTCTTCTTATTTTTCTTATTCTTTATCTATTCTTTAAAAAAATCTAATAATATTAGAATCATAAAACTAGATTTTTAGGTAAAGCATTGTCCAGACTGGCAGAGGAGAACCAAAAGATTGGGCAGATGAAATCCAACTGCCTGATCCTAATCAAAGTCAAGAGATTCCCATGAACCTTAGATGGTCGCCCCTTCCCTCCAAAAATATTCAGGTTTCATGTCTTTGCCCAGCTTATTGCTATGTTCACACACTGTTGAAATGACGTCCGTTTTTTGTGGGCGCCTGTTGTTTAATGGCAAATAACGACCATTATTTGAAAACACAGCTATTGTTATTTGAATAACGGTCATTATTTTCCATAAATTTTTACAAATATTCATAAAAAAAGGAAAGTTTGCCACCTTTACCCACACTGGTAGCAAATAGTGTTGAGTGAACTCGCCGAAAGTCTCGATATGGTTAAACCCAAATGCTCGCCACTGGACTCCTGGTGGCCGGAGATGTTGGATGCAGCCCTAGTATGGCCAGGAAAACATGGATACCACCTATGACCTATGACCCTGGATCCATTTTTTCCAAGACTCCATAGAGCTACATCTAACTTCTCCAGTCAAATGGCGATTGTTCAGGTTCAACCAAACTCGAACATTCTCAAGTTCACTGAAAACTAGTGGGGGTGTTCAAGTTTAGAAAACCCATTTAAATTGGAAATACACAGTGGAGGACCTTATACTTTCTCTCATTACATGGTCAACCCACTGATTTTTTCGGGAGTATTGCAAGTCTACATTTCGCCCATGGTGAAGCTGCCGTTGTGAATCGATTGACTAATCTCTAGTTACAGGTTGACCATAAGTTGGCTAAACCAAGAAATGGTACCAGTATCACTTTAATACTCTCTACAGAGTAGCCAATAAAATAAATCTCTTCCAATGTAAAGACCAGGCCAGTTTCAGATGAACATAACATATCACGGTGGCAAGTCCTGGTCTGACCGTGGGTGGATTGCCAAACTGAGAAACACGTCTGAAGCTGGCCTTTCAACGACTTTACCTCCGACTTCTTCTGTGTTTTACAGCGCGCTGTCTTCACTTTCAAGCCTCTGACTACAGAAAAAAAAAAATGGGTCGTCTTATGAAAACACATCGCGTTTCCAGCTCTTATATTTACCCTATATTACATTCACATCCGTATCTTGGGTTGTTGCCGTTGTCACCGTACTAAGACACTCATTAGGAAAAAAATGTAGAGTTTTTCCCGTACAGAAGAAATGTTAGCAGCGATAACACAAGGTAGTAACCTCTCTCCGCTATTTTTTTTTTCCTTCCCACTAACAGTATATGAAGGGAGAGACGGCGCGCATACTGGAGTAGCTCCAATCAATGTTGCTATTATTATGTGGCTTTTGTACCGCTTCTTATGGGCTAATTAAGGTATATTGTGTTTGCTGCTGGAATACAAGAGGATGCTGTTAGCGTGTTTTTAATAGTTGCACTACAAACCTGTGAAAACCAAGGGCAGTGCCTTGTCATCACACTATGTTTTTCCTTGGCACTAGACTACAATTAGGTTTAATTCTTACCTGATGCTTCGCTTATTAGCATGAGATGTTTTAAAACGGGTATTTGTAACTGCTTGCAAAACAACTTAAAAAGAAGAAAAAACTCTAGCCGTCCCTACAATTAACTTCATCTCTGCCCAAGGGAGCTGGGATACAATGCAGAAAAAGACCTCAAAAAACCCCGAAGAAGAAACTTTCAGTAGTGTTAGAATTTTTTTTAGATTTTTTTTGGCACCTCCCCTGCAGAGTGTGAAAGGGACTTAACATCTTTGAAATCTGTCGGCCAAATAAATATCTCTCCCAGTGTACCCATACCAATTCATTTTTGGTTCATGTGTACTTAAAGTGTATGTTCCATTAGGTACATCGCTTGGGTTTTTTACTGGATCGGCGCCGTCTGTGCAGTCCTTTTCTTGAAAGTGCACGACGCCACTTTATTCCCGAGCACTGGCTTGGCATGAAGCTCCAGGGGCAGATTCCCAGCAGGCCTGACCCCAGTGCTTCATGCCAGGCCGGTGCTTGGTAATAGACCAGCACCATGCGCAAGAATCGGGAGGCGGAACAAAAAAAGATCATCGCCACCCACATCCGAGCACCGATTCATCCTATTCATGTTAGAAACCCAAAGCTTTAATGGCCAGCGGAGGGATAAGCCGCTGCTAGGCAGCTCTGGTAGCGGCTTATCTCTTAGAACAATAGGGTCATGGATTTGAAATCTAACATGTCTAACCCTTCTTCCTCTATTGGGGGAGAGTCGGACATTTGGACAGTTGACTGAACTTATCAAAGTTGGCAGATCTGGACTTCAGTTCTTATAGGCTTTGTGTCCAGGTTAAAGGAAATTCTCTTGGCGTCTTCATGGTACACAGACACAGAGGTTTTGTTGCTTTCCGCTTTCCTGTATGATTTTACTGGGAATATACAGCGACTGTTATCTTATTTGACAAAGTGGAGGATACAGAAATAGCAGGTACGTAAGAAAGAGAGAACATGGAGACTAAAGGAGCTACATAATAACAAGCCCTGAGGAAGAAGCATTAGGCCTGAAACATGTTGGTAGCAGACAGGCGAAAAATATAGAGGACATAGAGATTAGAGGAACTGCTTAGGTCTGAAACATATCAATTAGGTCTGAAACATATCAATAGCAGACGAGTACCAAACATAGAGAACAAAGAAACTAGAGGAACTACACATTAACAAGCCATGATGAAGAACTATTAGGCCTGAAACATGTAAGTTGAAGACATGTAACTAACATAAAGATTATAGAGAATAGAGGTTCTGCTCATTAACAATCCCTGTGGCAGAACCACTAGGCCTGAAACATGTTGGTAGAAGACATTTAACAAGCAAAAAGATTATAGAGAATATAGGTACTGCTCATTAACAAGCCCTGAGGAGGAACCAATAGGCCTGAAACATGTTGGTAGAAGACATTTAACAAGCAAAAAGATTATAGAGAATATAGGTACTGCTCATTAACAAGCCCTGAGGAGGAACCACTAGGCCTGAAACATGTCGGTAGAAGACATGTAACATAAAGATTATAGAGTAGAGGTACTGCTCATTAACAAGCCCTGAGGAGGAACCAATAGGCCATGTCGGTAGTAAACATGTAACAAACATAGAGAACGTAGCAGCTATGGTAACTACACATTAACAAGACCTGAAGAAGAAATATGTTGGTAGCAGACACATACCAAACCTAAAGATCATTGAGACTAGAGGAACTACTCATTATCAAGCCCTGAGGAAGAACCATGAGGCCTGAAACATGTCAGTGGTAGAAACATCACAAACACAGAGAACATAGAGACTATTATAGTAACTACTCATTAACAAGCCCGGAGGAAGAACCATTAAGCCTCAAACATGTTGGTAGCGGACATGTAAAAACATAAACGACATAGAGACTAGAGGAACTACACATTAACAAACCCTGAGGAAGAACCATTAAGCCTCAAACATGTTGGTAGCGGACATGTAAAAACATAAACGACATAGAGACTAGAGGAACTACACATTAACAAACCCTGAGGAAGAAAAACTAGGCCTGAAACATGTCGGTAGCAGACACATAACAATATGAAGAGGACTAGTTGAATAATAACAGCCAAAAATAACACCTAAAAAAAGATTTTTTTTGCCCCCAATATCACAGGCACAAGGTCAGCGAAACTTAGAATATAAGATCCTGCAAACAGAAGTAAAGATCAGAATTTACTTGTATGGTCACCTGTGATTTATTAGTGACTAGTCGCAGTGTGATTATTTGTTATTGCTGCTCAGCTATAGGAAGATATAGTGTAGTCTGGGTCTCTCCTCCACCACACAGGATACGCTGCCACCGTTCACTGCTCCACATATAATCCGCAGCTCTTATTATAACCAGCCGACATGTTTTTTGCATTTACTTCCTCGGTGTAACACCCTCTTGGACGAGGATCCAAACTCCAACACTTTTTTTTTAATTTTTTTTATACGAAACAGCTTCATGTAATAAGATCCTATAGAGCGTTCCAGTATGTAATAACCCAGTGCACGCTGCTCCCTCTTATTGCAATTAGAATCTGAATCAAATTGTCCTGATGGTAAACACATTGCACCGGTTATTAAGTCGAGGAGCGAGAAGACGGGAAAAAAAAAAATCGAAAAATTAAAAATAAGAAGATTCCGAAAGCGAAAGACAAAGTGTCACCGGATAAGATGTACGACATGTAATAATAAGCTCCCCTCCCCCGCCTAACGTGTAATGAAAATCTAATGAGTGCGGCGCTATATGCTAATATTATCAGAGCGGCGGAGGGATCACATGATTTATGTGGGTGTGGGGTCGGTGGCTTCTACTATTTTTTTTTTCCTTGATCATTCCCATATATAAGGCGAGGATTGTATCAATGTGTCCCCACCGCATGATTCTCATTAAGCTTCTCCCCGACTTGTGCTGCGGCCAAATGCTCTCCGGTGGCGGCTCGAATCACATGACGGAGGCGCCAGATATGTGGATCCTTTACTGTGGGTTGTAAGATTCCAAAGATGATCTCAACCCAAATTATATTCATTTGCAGAGTTATTCTGGAGATTTCTATCCCTCTTGTTGTGTGGATGTCAGCAATCACTGAAGAAGATTCATCATAAGCCCCATCATCCTCTCCGAGCTCCCTTAGGGCAGAGCTTCCAGGCATTGGAGTTCTGCAACTTTCCAGTTTACTTTGTGCATCAATTTTGCATTGCTTTCTCACAGCTGAGGGTTTGTTACAGTTGTATCCAGTCTATTTAATCTTCTATGTCAGGGGTAGGGAACCTCGGCTCTCCAGCTGTTGCAAAACTACAACTCCCATAATGCCTGGACAGCCAAAGCTAAAGCTTTGGCTGTCCAGGCATGATGGGAGTTGTAGTTCTGGAGGGTTGTGGAGGGCCAGCCGGGACACTTGTCCCAAGAAGAGTCAAGTACAGATGAGAAGAGAGGTGCAGGACTTTCCCCTTCCTCTTCTTTCTGTAGGAGCTCCTCATCAGCTGTTGTAACCTGATCCATACATGTCATTATTACCTCATCTGTCTCCTTCCCCCAGTTCTGTGCTGCTGCCTTTGGCTGAAGACACAAAAAACTGTCTCTCAGTCTCCCCCTTCTCCTCCGTCCCTTCCATGACGGCTCATTTAAACAGCCTCCCTCGCCATCTGTTTCTGCACTCTGTAATGCCAGGAGGGTTAATCACAGTGAGGTCACCAGCAACTTGACCTGTGAAAACAACAGGGAAAACAACCAGGGACACTTACACAAGCCACCTCAAAAGGGAGAGGGGAGGAGGAGGAGAAAATGATGGAGAGAACAGCTCACACCCAGTTTTCTGTGTCTTAAGCAGAAAGCAGCAGCTCAAAACTGGAGGAAGGAGACTGAAAAAGTAATGACGTGTATGGAATAAATTGTTAATCTCCGGAAGGGGGGGTGATTCAACATGTATTTTATCTGTGTGGAATGCCTCTCTACGTGTCTTTAGTGTATGTAACTACATACAATCTATAGAGGGGGAAAGAGGGAGACCATCTATAAAGGGGGACCATCTCCTATAGGATTAGCACCCTCCTCTCCTGATATCCTCTGTGCTGCTGGGCGCTGCGACCTCCCCTATAAGACCAGCACCCTCCTCTCCTGACATCCTCTGTGCTGCTCGGACCTCTCCTATAGATCAGCACCCTCCTCTCCTGACATTCTCTGTGCTGCTGTAACCTCCCCTATAGATCAGCACCCTCTTCTCCTGACATCCTCTGTGCTGCTCGGACCTCTCCTATAAGATCAGCACCCTCCTCTCCTGACATCCTCTGTGCTGCTGTATAGTGCACAGGGCCCATGTGTCTCCATCCTAGTGAACCATGTGGTCTCTTTGCACACTGACCTGTACGTAGAACACAGCAGAAAAAAAAGAAGTCACATGATCAGAACCTATTTCGGGATCCTGTTATGAGAGTCTTTTACCAACTCCACATTTTCCCTGGAAATGAATGTTGTTGCGTTGTTAATATTGTTTAATGTATCAGAACAGCGCGGGCTTGATTGTGAGCGAGACGTCCCAGACGCCGTCTGTCTGGGAATTTTTAGTCGTAGTCAGAACGTGATCAAAGTTTTAATGGTAACAAAAAAAAAACTAAACAAAAAAAAAAATTGCGAATTACAATTTTTATTCAAAACGCCTATCTTTATTGTATTCTGTTTCATTACATTACAAGAGGAACGGCGAGCCTGGCCGCGGCAGCCTTTACCTATCATTCGTCTTCAGCTGATAAAAATGAATGGATTTGTATAGGTGACGTCCCGTGTATTAAATCCCCCGGTCGGCAATTAGTCAACCCTATTCTTATGAAACGGCCATAATGTAATCTTTATATATATTAAAAAAATAAATAAATATATATATATATATATATATATATATATATATATATATATAACTAAAACATAACAAAAATAAAAAATGATATATAAAAAACATAAAAATAAAAATTATATATAAAAAAATATATAAAAAAAAATATATATATTAAATAATATATAAAAATTCCAAGCCGTGATAATTCTAGGAATAATTTTGTTCCACGTGATGTATGAAGCTGATAGGAAAAAAATGACGGCAGTGTTTTTTGTTTTTTTTTTTCGTACAAGATGAAAAAATTGCATTGGGTGTAATAAAATAGGCGATGCCTTGTTTGAGATAATCAGATAAAACAATTTCATTATAATAAAACATTCCGGCGGTGATTTGTATACCTTTCCATCAGTACCCCGTGTAATTATCAATGATATTTCTTTGTTTGAGGATTTTTTTTTTATGCTATCAGCGGGTTTCCAGATGCAACCAAAAAATATTGTTTTCAGAAATTGTATCCATTAATTTACAGTTTAACCCGATTCTGAAT
Organism: Dendropsophus ebraccatus; assembly: GCF_027789765.1. NCBI lineage: Eukaryota > Metazoa > Chordata > Amphibia > Anura > Hylidae > Dendropsophus > Dendropsophus ebraccatus. The sequence goes on along the minus strand of NC_091466.1, from coordinate 69,773,432 downwards.
TCAGATACATTTAAAGGATGAGTAGAGGTATATCGGTCAGTGACTACTGTGAATGTCTAGTGGACGGGGTCTTCCCTGTAAAGCCCTATTCACATTGTGCACATTTTAAAGTGCATCCATGTTATACATATGAAAAAACTATACTGGTGCATTCTGGGCGTACTTTCTGAGGGCAAATCTGTCATCATTTTCAAGCTGCCTTAAAGGGGTTCTCTGGTTATTTTTTATTTATTATTTTTAGATCAACTGGTGTCAGAAAGTTATATAGATTTGTGATTTACTTCTATTTATTCCAGTACTTATCAGCTGCTGCATGCCCTGTAGGAAGTGGTGTATTCTTTCCAGTTTGACACAGTGCTCTCTGCTGCCACCTTTCTTTATGTCAGGAACTGTCCAGAGCTGCAGCAAATCCCCATAGAAAATCTCTCCTGCTCTGGACAGTTCCTGACATGGACAGAGGGGGCAGCATTGTATCAGACTGGAAAGAATACACCACTTCCTATAGAACATACAGCAGCTGTTAAGTACTGGAGGACTAGAGATTTTTTAAAAAGAAGTTAGTTACAAATCTATATAGCTTTCTGACATCAATTGATTTGAAATATTTTTTTTTTCTTTAACAAGTAGTAACTGGGGTGGTTCCCGGTTTGCTCCTCCTCTTCCTATGGGTCTTGCCCTGGTCACTATTGGTGCTATACCTGTGTTGGTGAGCGATCTATCCATAAAGGTTGGTGCGGTGGAAAGAAGTTGTAGGGGAGCAGATCTTTGTAGAAAATAGACCAAAAGTGGTCTAAGAGTATACAACACGTCGGCTATTAAACTAAATTTGCCCACCATGGTATGTGTATTCATCTGTGTACCCTTTCTTTGCAGAAGTCATTCTACAAGGAGGGGGAGGCTGAGCTCTGACCATCTGTTATTATTATGATCTTGTATAATCTATTCATTGGTGTCACCATTCACTGTACTCTTGCCTGTGATGATAAGGAGGACATTGCTGTAAAGCGATCTGTACAGAACAAGTGTACTCACAGTTTTAGGTCCTTCCACGCCTCATTGCTCGCAGGCGTAAATCGTTATACAAATCTACACCTGCTGGAAGCACTATGTACACCAGCTAGACCACTGCTTTTAGAGTAGAGTGGTGGTCGGTAACCTAGACAACGAGACAAGTTTGCTAATTGAAAGTAAACTTGGATCTCCCCAATTAAAGGAGAAGTCCGGTGAAAATTTTTATTAAAGTATTTAAGTATAAAGTACTTTATTCCCCCTGCACTACTGCATCAAGGCTTCACTTCCTGGATAACATAGTGATGTCACTTCCTGGATAACATGGTGATGTCACTTCCTGGATAACATGGTGATGTCACTTCTTGTATAAACATGGTGATGTCACTTCCTGGATAACATGGTGATGTCACTTCCTGGATAATATGGTGATGTCACTTCCTGGATAATATGGTGATGTCACGACCCGACTCCTGGGGATGGTCAATGTCCCACAGTGTCCCCCTGCCATCATCCTCTCCAGCAGCCAAAGCGAGTGTCGGGTCGTAACATCACCATGTTATCCAGGAAGTGACATCACCATGTTATCCAAGAAGTGACATCACCATGTTATCCAGGAAGTGACATCACCATGTTATCCAAGAAGTGACATCACCATGTTATCCAAGAAGTGACATCACCATGTTATCCAGGAAGTGACATCACCATGTTATCCAGGAAGTGAAGCTTGATATAGAAGTAAGTGCAGGGAAAAAAACACTTTATAAGCATTTCCCGTAATAAGTGTATATTGGGGATTTGTATAATTTTTGGAGGGCGATACAATACTTTCTCCTTTAAGGAGCCTCTCTATCACATAGGGATTCCCCAATAATGTATAAAGGCAATCTTTTAGAGAATTATTATACAGAGAATGAACTCTCATCATAAAGATGGGGCAAAAATAAACTAAAAGCAACTAAACAACTAGTAAAACATAAAAATATTGGGGTAAGTGCCAGCCATAGGTGCGAGGCTTGATAAGGGGGATGCCGGAGTGCCCCTTTAACTGTCAGGGCAATCTCTTGCACTAAGTTTCCCTAAAAATGTATAGCCGCCCTAAATGTTTCACCAGAGAATTTTCATATATTTTGCGCTTAACAAATCGGTAAAGGCGGCGGGATGCAATAATGGCGGCTCCCACTGTGTTGTCAGCTAGAAGCGGGCTCCGTTCTCGGCAGATAATGCTCCATTCCTTTGAAGAAGGCAGATAAAACGACGCCACTAAATATAATATGGGACCCTGCAATTAATTTACAGGAAAAAGAAAATATTTTCAGATTGTTTAGGTCTTCGGGGACACAATGCCGCGTTTCTGCTTTGCCCACTAATGGCAATTATTGTTGCTTCCGGGTATAATAAAAAAAAAATAACAGGAAAAGATATAAGGATCTCGGTAGAAATTGAGCTGAATCTCCCACTGTTGAAATAATCAGGAAATTAAAAGCTTAGCAATCTATAAAAATGCATCGCAACGTAATATTGTTAGAGCAAAACATTATCATTTTATAAGGCAGAAACAAGTAAATCTTTGTCGCGGTGCGGTCGGGGCCGGGGTACTCATCATTTCATTTGCTGGGAGGATAATGTAATAAGATTTGCAAGGTAGAGCTGAGCATGAGGGCACGGGAGAAGCGGCACAATGAAACAGAGGTATTGTTGTATTGATTTGCATAGTGCATGTAGGGGTGCAAGAGTTTTTGGTTAAGAATTCTGACCCCTAATGCCCCATATGCACATATTCGCTTATCCAAAGATGCCGTGGTCATATGTACCATAGAGGTAGCCCCTGTGCCTTCTTTGAATTTCACTGTAACACTATTGAATTGCTCCTCCTCAAGCATCTTCTTCCACTTTCTGCTGCAGTGACACTTCAGACCACTAGGGTGTGCATGCGGCCAACTGATCTGGATTTATAGAGGCACTTTGTTTCCACCTGCTTCTTCTGTCTGCCAATCCAGAGCCACCTGCACCTATTTAAACCAACTCCAGCAGCCCCTCCCCTGCCTGAGCATTGTTGGATTTTAGCATTCCAAGTGAAAGTGTCTGTCTGCTGTTTCTGCTATATTCCTATATTCTTCAGTTTGCGCTTTGTGTCTGACCCTTGTCTGTACTGCCTGCCTTTCCCGTTGCTGACTCTCAAGCCGCCTGCCCGGAGCCTGCTTGACTACAATACCTGTCTCATCCCGGGTGCTGCGCTGACTCTCCTGCTAAAGAACTAGGGCATGTAAACTCCGCTCCCTGGTTTGGCCCAAATCCAAAACGACTGAGTAGCACAGTGGGTCCACACCTGTCGCTGTCAGTTACAACCATCCTTTGTTGACACCATCTCCTTTGGTACAGGTGCCTGTGCAAAACTCTGCTCTAGATAGAAACTACATTGTTAAAAATGCATAGAAGGAAATTCTTCTTTGTCCTTATTTTTCCCAAAATATTTTGGGGTGATTTGACTAGGAAGAATTGATTATTTTCACATAGAGAAAGTAGATACAGGAGCAGGGACATCTATCAGTGACAAGAGTCCCTGCTTCTCTACTGTACACTGATGTTACATGCATAAAGCATTGTTGTTCACATGTTAAACCCTGCCCTAGCAAATGTATGGTAGACTAGTGACAAAGCTTATTTTATTTATTTCGTGATTTGTATTTAAGTATCGTATTGCCCCCCAAAAGTTATACAAATCCCCACTATACACTTATTATGGGAAATGCACCTAAAGAGCTTTTTTCCCTGCACTTACTACTGCATCAAGGCTTCACTTCCTGGATAACATGGTGATGTCACTTCCTGGATAACATAGTGATGTCACTACCTGGATAACATGGTGATGTCACTTCCTGGATAACATGGTGATGTCACTTCCTGGATAAAATGGTGATGCCACTTCCTGGATAAAATGGTGATGTCACGACCTGACTCCCAGAGCTGTGTGGGCTGTGGCTGCTGGAGAGGATGATGGCAGAGGGATGCTCAGTGTCCCTCCAGTGCCCTGTGTCCCTCAGTGTCCCCTTGACATCATCCTCTCCAGCATCCACAGCCTGCACAGCTCTGGGAGTCGGGTCGTGACATCACCATGTTATCCAGGAAGTGACATCACCATGTTATCCAGGAAATTAAGCCTTGATGCAGTAGTAAGTGCAGGGAAAAAAGCTCTTCATAAGCATTTCCCATAATAAGTGCATATTGGTGATTTGTATAACTTTTGGGGGGCAATACAATGCTTTAACAAAATTTTTCGCCAGGTTTCTCGTGTAAGGGCCAATTAGGAGCCCTTATGGTTAAAAAAAATAGGTACAAGAGCAGACTACCTTCTGCTTAACCCCTGATATACTGCAGTGTGTAAGTGACCCAAAGTTCACTTACATGCTGCAACACAAAAAAAGGGTTAAAAAGCGGAAGAAAAGGAGATCTCTGCTTCACTAACCCCTAACCGCTGCACGTAGCTCAACACATTTTCCTAATTGATTGAAGCCAGAGAATAGAGGTCAGGGGTTATCACAGCAGTGAAGCAGAGATCTCCTTGTCTTCTTTTTAACCTTTTTTTTGTGTTGCAGCATGTAAGTGAACATTGGGTCACTTACACACTGCAGCATATAAGGGGTTAAGCAGAAATACACAGGGGGGCGGCCTCTTACCTTCTCCCCACCACAGTTAAGCCCTGACACTTGGCATATGATAGTGGCTATAATATGTCTCTCCACTGTGGGGGTCCTAACACATCTGTATATCCCACTGATTTCATGCGTGCAATACTACATTTGCCCTGTGGGGGGCACCGGAGAGAAACTGAACACTTGCTACCAGTTTTTTTTATATAAATTATAGTTCATCGCTGAGGTCTATATGAAATGGTCTAACAATAAATTGTCCAAAATTGACAACCCCCTAAATTTCTTCCAGGAAAAAAAAAAAAAATTAAAATGACTGACAGTCAATATGGCCACTTTTAAAACATCACAGCGTTGTTGTTTTTTTTGTTTTTTTTTGCTCAATGGCAAACTCAACTCTGCTACATCTGCAGCTACTTTCATCTATCTTCAATGAATGATCCCCATGAAGAAATCAATTGTCTCTTGTTCCAGCCAGCGGGAAAGGTCAGTCCCAAAACGAATAAAAACACCCCACACAACTCTCATTCTTTGTGCATAACCCTCATTAGGAAAATATAAATCTTGGAATCTCATAAAAAGGGTCATAGTTTTTATTGTCGAAGCTAGAAGAAAATAATAAAATAGCTGCGCTAAAACAAAACACTTGCAAGTCATTTACTTTCCGAAATAGAAGAGAGGAGAAGCGGTGTGAGCGCACACTGCGGCCGGCGCACTTATCCTAATATGGCAAAACGGACCCCGCAGCTGATTGAAGCTCTTGCTGTGTCGGTCGGATGGCGGTTTATAAAGTTGTGGAGACAATGTAAAGCATTTGGGTAATCTGAAGCCTTTCCACTAACATTTGTTCTGACCGTGAGCCAGTGACAACATCTGATTTTATTTAGTGCACTGTTCAATATTGTTTTATTCCTTTGTGATTTGTGGACGCTGTTTGTGAAACGCGTTAGGTCTAAATATACTACACACGTAGCTGGACACCAAAATAAAATCATCTGCTATGGTCTAATAGGGATAAGCTACCCCCCCTGCTGTATAACATACAGATGTGGCAGGGATGAGTCTGGCATTTAACGCTTTCAGGCCGGACAGTTTCTACGTCCTGTTTACTTTTCAAGTCATAAAACATCCATGTGCTTATGAATGTTCCTGTTTACTTGGTCTGCACAGAAAGAAAAAGCAGTTCATGCTCCAGAGCTGCTGTTCTTTTCCTTTTATCTCTATTTCGACTTATATCTCCCTACTGCTGCTCTTGCATCAGTCCCCTCAGGGGCGGAGCTATAGAAAGATCAAATCTGACCGCGCACTGGTTGGCATTGGAGTTATACCTTCCTCAGTCCCGGTCTGCATATATTTTATGTCTGAGAAAAATCAGTTAATGCCTCAGAGCCATTCTTCTCTTGTAGATATTCCCCTCAGGGGCGGAGCTATAGAAAGAGCAATTACAACTATGCACTAGTTAACACTGGGACCCAGGAGCTTTGACTTCCTATTTACTTGGTCTGCACGGTATTTTATGTGTATGAAAAGCAGTTTATGCCCCAGAGCTGCTGTCCTTCTCCCTATATCTCTAGTTGCAATTATAGCTCATCACTGCCGCTCATGCATCATTCCCCTCAGGGGCGGAGCTATAGAAAGATCAGTTCTAACTGTGCACTGGTTTGCATTGGAGTTATACCTTTCTATTTATCCGGTCTGCAGTGTATTTTATGGGTAAGAGAAGCAGTTAAGGCTTCAGCTCCATTCTTCTCCTGTCGTTATTTCCCCTCAGGGGCGGAGCTATAGAAAGAGCAATTATAACTATGCACTAGTTAGCTCTGGGGCCTAAAAGCTTTGACCTGCGGCTTCCTAGTTACTTGGTCTACACAGTATTTTATGTATATAAAAAGCAGTTCTAGCACCTGAGCAGCTGTTCTTCTCTTTATATCTCTAGTTGCAGTTATATCTCACCACTGCCAATCATGCATCATTCCCCTCAGGGGCGGAGCTATAGAGGGAGCAGTTTTAACCTAACACTGGTTTGCATTAGAGCCCAGGACCTTTGAGTTTTGTCTTATTAACTTTGTCAGCACAGTATTTTATGTGTACAAAAAGTAGTTCATGTCCCAGAGCTACTGTATCACAAGTTGCATACATATCTTACCATTCCTTTCATCATTCCCCTCAGGCGGTGGAGCTATAGAGGGAGCAATTTTAACTGGGAGCCGGTGCCCGGTGGTGGTGGTGGGGTGCAGAAGGACATTGTCCATTTATTTACATAGGTCTCTCTTGGCATCCACACAGGGGCATAGCTATAGGGACTATACCCATGACCTGGAGCCTGCAGGGACCCATTAAGTCTTTTTTTCTCTATTAGGAGACCAGTATTATAAATGAAGCATTATAGTCGGGGATCACCATTATAAATTTCGCCCCACATTTTAGAGTTACTTCTCTGCGTCCATGTGACAGCCAACATACAACTGCCAATGGATCCTTTCTTTGGAGACCACAACGTAAAGGGGTATTCCACCCAAAGTAAGCTTTTAATATGTTGCTGCCCCTGAGGAGGACATATCAAACAGCCTATTCTTACCTCTCCGTGCTCTCCTGATGTTCTCCTGCATCATTATTGGGTCTCCAGCTGAGCGATCCCACCTCCAGTTCCAAGAAGGACTCATCTGGCGGGGATAGCCCATTTAGCTAAACAATGACCGATAAGGACAGTATCGTGGCCAGTGATTGGCTGAGCAGGCTGTCACCCCCTTCGAACTTTAGGTGTGATCACTCAGATGACGTTGTTGGACATCAGAGGTAGGAATAGGCTGTTTGTTATGTTCTCCCCAGGGGCATACACATATTAAAAGTTTATTTTGGATGGAATACCTCTTTAAGGGGAACCTGTGAACACTTTTATGCTGCCTAAACCACTAGTCATTGAGATCCCCAGCAGCTTCTTCCTTCTTTGCCAACCTTGATTCACAGATCTCTCCCTATACTACAGTACAGTATCAATCAACGATGGAGGGTGAGGAGTAACCACCGGGACTGTCCCCATGACTCTTTAATGAACATAGACATAGAAACATGGAAGGTTGTCGTCAGAAAAAGATCCCTTGGTCCATCTAGCCTGCTCTTTTAGTATGTCAACCTGACCTAATAGATTGTGGTAAAGTAGCCACCAAATGGGGTTGTCTTCTGCTGGATCTTACCCTATAAGAGACTAGGATCCCCGGCAGATCCCGGTAGGCCGCCATCACCCTGAATAAGCTCATCTCCTCTCTGTTTTAGCTCATTTACCTTCCATTCGCCCCTGCAATAACCTGCAGTTTGTTTATTCACCAAGTTTACTTGACAAAGATGAAAAGGTTAATTGCGGCTCAGTCCATGCACAGAGGAGGCCATCTTATACATAACCCGCTTCCTGTAACGCAATTTTTATTCCCTGGAGCAGCTTGAAACTCATTTGATCAAGTCCATAATCGCCTTAAAATTCACATTATATTATTTTTTTTTTCCCTTTCCCCGGTTTCTTGTGGGTGTTGCATGTGCGTCGCTATTCAAAACTAGGCTGAATGAATTTGAAAGAGAACTGTCAAGGGTAGAATCTCATATGTAATTACCTTTTCTACTTCTCACTCCTTGCTTTTTAACTAGGATTACTTGCTTTCTCTATGCCTTTGCATCCCAAAACCCATAATGATATATGTCGGTATAGCAGGAGCACTCATATCTATAGGATGCCGCGCGTTGACCCTTAATACGATGAATGGCATCTAACGTGGCGGCTCCCGTATGGATTTCCATACCGACGGTTTGCCGATTCCTCTCCTATTTGTTTGGGGAAAATGCTAAGTCTTTATTTATTTATTTATTTTTTTTGCCTTTAAAAATTGCTGTTTAACATAATAATTCTTAGAAGCCATTTCCCCCACGGTGCAATAATGAAAAGTAAGTGACGGCGAAAGCAAATGATGCCTTGGAAAAGGGGATTATTTCAGAATAGTCTGGTCTGAGGCGGAAGTATGCCGTTTATATTCCACAATCTGTTGCCACATTTCATATACTATAACCGGCGTTCTCTGCATTCTGTTCCCATTCTCTCTCTACACGCTCGGTATACTTTCTCCATTGAAACAAAAACAAAGGAGGTGTCACCACGAGACAATAGATGGGTTTGTTAAACACAGGCGCCACTATAGGGAGTTGTACCTTACTGTACCTTATTGTCTGGCTTGGAAAACTACTGTATTTTCTGGCGTATAAGACGACTTTTTAACCCCGAAAAATCTTCTTAGAAGTCGGGGGTCTTCTTATACGCCGGGTATGGTCGCCCCATACGGTGGGGGAGTTAAAAAATGGCCCCATCCCCACCGTATGGGGCGACCACTACAAAAAAACAAACAGTTAATTCAGTCGGGGGCCTTTCCCGGCCTTTGTGCGCCTCCTGTCCCGTTTCTGGTGCAGGCAGCGTAACATACAATGACTGCGCTGGGGATCTCCGAAACTCTCCAGAGCAGCCGAGCGTCTCATAGGAGAAGCTCGGGGATGCGCGGCTTCTGGGGGAGCTTCGGGGATCCCCGGCGCAGTCAGTGTATGTCACACTGCCTGTGCTGGGAACAAGACAGGAGGCACGCGGAGGCCGGGAACGGGCCCCAGGTGAGTTAACTGTTTGTTTGCTTTTAAATTTAGCTGCAGTTAACCCCGCCATTTTCGGCGTATAAGGCAAACCCCTGATAATCTTCTTGAAGGTCAGTGGTCGTCTTATACGCCGGAAAATACAGTATTGTTTGAATATCTTATTGGGGGGAAAGAATTAAAGGGGTATTCCGACTTTAATTAACCTGACCTTTTAAGTGTGAGATTTGGGCGGGGGGTGGGGTGGGGGTGTCCGACCGCTGGGCCCTTTATGATCTTGAAAACGGGAACGTCTTTGGCAGCTCCTTAGACAAAGAATTTGGTAGCGGATGCGGCTCCATTTAGAACTAAGTGGTCAGGGCCCTGTTGGACCCCTGTGATGTTACACTTATGGTTTAAATTTAAAGGGGTATTACACATGTAAAATACATGTGAAATCCCTCTTCCTCCTGAAGACTTATAATTCATTTCATATACGTCTTCACCTTTTTTATCTCTTTCCCCCAGTTCTGAGCTGCTGCTTTCTGCTGAAGACACAGAAAACTGTGTGTGAGCATTTCCCCCCGTTGTTCACCTCTCCCTCTTGAGATGGCTGATGTAAACAGTGTCCCAGGAAGGTTAAACAAAGGTCAGGAAGGTTAATCAAAGGTCACAAGTAACTTAACCTTCGATTAATTCTCCCGACATTACACAGTGCAGAATCAGCCGGCTACGGTCACATGACAGCCGTGGTCAAATCATTGCCTGACTTCAATCTCCTTGGAGTACACTTTTTTATCACGCTGTACGTTTTGAGCTGTATCCATATTTTTCAGGACCCTCTAGGGTTGCTCCAGTCATTCTCCATGGGCGTCGGATCTTTGGTGAGCACGTGCACGGCTTCCGATGGGGATTTCTCGGCGGCGGGATGGGGTCTGGGAACGGGACTTCGAGAGGGGGGATAAGTATAAGGGGCTTCACAGGGGGTTGGGCTGGCTTCACCCCGGCAGCCGGGGTGACAGGTCCCCTTTAAATACAGAGACTTCCAGGATCGGACAAACTGAAGCATGCTCAAGTTGCGCTCATCTCTAATGAGGTTGAGGTGGGTCCATCTATGGTCAATGTCTCCCATACACATTAAAGTAGTCTAATCTTCTGATTCCTAACTATTCCTATGGGGATCTCCCGACCAGGAGGACAGATGATGTTGGTGAAGGTAGTAGTCAAGTGTCATGGAAACTCACTACCCCACCGCTTTGTTCTGGGAGACATAAACCACATCCAGAGTTCTCCGGTTGTGTCTTAAGGAGGTTATCCAGCATTAGAAAAACATGTCCACTTTATTCCAGAAACAGCACCGCTCTCTTGCCTTCAGTTTTGCAACTCAGTTCTATTGAAGTGAATGGAGCTTAATTGTAAACCTGCACCTGAACTGAAGAGTCGTGTTGTCTCTAGAAGAAAGGGGCCATGTTTTTCTAATGCTGGATAATCCCTTTAACTCTTCCCTCCCCTACTGAACGTTCCTATGTATGGGGAAGATGGGAGAGGTATCTGATGGCTGGACGATAGTTTGGCCAACAGTTATTGAAGTAGAGGATAAAGACTGGGCATGTTGGATTTCAACTGCCTGATCCCTTTTGTTCTTGGGCAGATAAGCTGCCACTAGAGGGGTCTGGTAGCTGTTTGACCCCCCTTGACCCCATTAGAACACATGAACTCTCATCCATGTGTATGGGTGGACCTTTACCGTTAGGATTCTCATATCTACAGGGATTACAGTGGTTCCAAGCAAAGAAGGGAAGACTGGACACAATGGGGAGGCAAACAAGCACCAAGGTGCTCAGTCCTGGTTGGAGTCACCCAGGGGGCCCTATCTGAACTCTTCTAGGGGCCCCAATTTCTCTACATCACAGGTGTCAAACATATGGCCCTCCAGCTGTTGCAAAACTTCAATTCCCATCATGCCTGGACAGCCGAAGCTAAAGCTTCGGCTGTCCAGGCATGATGGAAATTGTAGTTTTGCAACAGCTAGAGAGCCGCCAGTTCCCCATCCCTGTTCCACATATACCTCAAGTTACATACATTGAATTTAACGATCCGAAATCCCCCCCCCCCCTCCACAAATAAAAAGCTGCATTTAATGTTCCGTATAAACACAATTTTGTAAGTTTACTAAAGGGTCGACCCGGCTCCTTTTACATAAATGCTGAGATTTTTTGTTAAATAACATGCTGACAAGATTGCTTCTTCCTGCCACAAAAGCGAAATTATAGAAAAGTTGCAGCACATATTAAGTCTATTGTTCATTCTCCCCAGACATGAAAAATACTGTACTGTAAACATTTCACAATACATTTACATAATAGAACACCATGAAATGAAAAATGATTTGACATCCAAAGAAAATACATTTACTGTAGCATGTTTATTGATTTTTATTATAATGCTCAACTTGTTATTTATATATATACATATTCTTCCGAGCTTGGGTTTTTTAAGTGAGCGATGGGAAGGGGGGGAATAGTGAAAAGATGTGGGGATTTTCAGAGTTAGATAACCTTTTCCATGCCGGTCATGGACTGGTACGTTGGATAGATTAACCTCCTTGATGCTGCTCGAAGGACATGTTGTCTATATGGTTAACCTAAATATAATGCAAGAATTGGGTATTTCATTTGAGTGATATCCGTTGGAGCTGCCATATGGCTCATGTGTATTGATGGAGATAAGGGCAACTCGAGCTTAAAGGGGTCATCCAGCGCTACAAAAACATGGCCACTTTCCCCCCTCTCTTGTCTCCAGTTCACGTGTAGTTTGCAATTAAGCTCCATTTACTTCAATGGGACTGAGTTTGAAACCCTACCCAATCTAGTGACAAGAGAGAAGGAAAAGTGACCATGTTTTTGTAGCGCTGGATAACCCTTTTAAGTCCGATCGTTCGGCATTTGATTAACAGTGGCTGAAGAAGATGGATGCAGCACTAGGGAGTTTGGGAAAACATGGGTACAGCCTGTATTCATTTTTTCGCCAACTTCCTAAGGCTCTATCCACCTTCTTCAACAACCGGTATTCAATTGATGAACGATCGGACTCCAGCATGCTCGAATTGCCCTCATCTCTAGTAACGAAGGATTGGGCATGTTGGATTTCAAGTGCCTCATTGGATTGATATCGGCTGAAGCTGCCATACTGTATGTCTAATGAGTATTGGCGTAAGGAATAGAGATGAGAGCAACTCGACTCGAGCTCAACTTAAGTCTGATTGTTCGGCATTTGCTTACCGGTGGCGGAAGGAGTTGGATACAGAACTAGGGAGTCTGGGAAAACATGGATACAGCCTATAAGGCTGTATGCAACTTCTTTAACCACTGGTATTAAAATGTCGACAACTGGACTTGAACATGTTCGAATCTCTAGTATCGAAGGATTGGGCATATTGGATTTCAAGTGCCTTAGTTGAGCGATATCGGTTGGAGCTGCCATATGTCTAATGTGTATTGGCGCAAAGAATGGAGATCCAATCCTCAACGTTTGATTACCGGTGGCTGAAGAAACTTAATGCAGTACTAGGGAGTCCAAGAAACGTCTTCAGCCACCAGTATTCAAATGCTGGACGATTGGACTCGAGCATGCTCGAATTGCCCTTATCTGTAGTAAAGAAGGATCGGACATGTTGGATTTCAAGTGCCGGATCCTTTTGTTCTTGGACAGATACTGTAAGCCGTTGCCACTGGGTTCTGGCAGCCACTTAGCTCTCCTCTATCCTTTTAGAACACATGAACACTTGCCAGGGCTAAGTATGGAGGGATTGGGAAAGATACCTATCGGCCAAAAGAATGTTGGGGCAAAAGATGTGATGTTTGGCTACCTATGTTTATAGCCTATCCTGAGGCCATTGGTAGTCCCAACCATGCCACTCCAACTGATTAGAATAGAGATAAAAGAAACCTACAGTATGTCCGGGTTCGGGAAGCCCCAAATTCTCGCCATTTGACTCCTGGTGGCTAAAGAAGATGGATGCAACCATCCTCTCCAGCCATCAGGAGTCAAATGCCGAGTGTTTGGGGTTTCCCGAACCTGAACATGCTGTAGGTTCATTTAACTGTAATTAAACAGAAAATCTCAGCAGCCTAGAAGCATCTAACCTGCTGATATATCCCTATAGCATATAGGTTTCTTACCTTTATCCTGAGCACCAGTTTCACATATTCCGTAGTTTAATCCATATTCTAATGAGGTAGTTTGGTGCACTGGGGGCAGGATTAACATCCTCAGTGCATCGATCTGCCCCTTCTAATGAATATTCCTTCAGCTTTGCAGTGATGTCACCAGTATTTATTAAAAGGGGCGGGCTAGCCGGCTCAGATCGGTGCACTGAGAGCATGTAAATGCATGGCTTACTCTGCAGATGGCGACGATGAGCACAGGACAGAACTCCGCCCACTACAAAAAGAATTTCAAATCAACCTAAAATAAAATTCAGAATAAAAATTGTACATTTTGTTCAGAATCCCTCTCTCATATTAATCAGTGATGCCTACTGAACCATTGATGTTAATATGAACGGTGCCCGGAGCTGCACTTTAATACCTACAATAGGTGATCTAAAAAAAGAAAGAAAAAACGCAACAGGAAGCAATGTATCTGTTATGAGCAAATACACAAAAAGAAGCAGCGGAGCGAGGATGAGACTATTTACAGCGGCCGTGGTAGCAGTCCCCCTCGTCACTTTAAGTATCTTGCTATTAAGAGGACAGACACTACCATATGGGTATAATTTGTTCCTAGGCAGAAGGAGATTCCCTTACCAGTCATGAAGGGGCGAGCTGCAGTCTTCTGAGTCCCTCTAATTATTTCAATTATTTACTTTCAAAAGGCCCTTTCCATCCCCTGTGTATGCAGATATGTCCTTTGAATAGTAGCAAGCTTGGGGCCAAGCATTAAGTGCTAATTTTAATTGCAGGTCTTGTTAAGTGCAGATGAGGCAGGATGAACTGATTAACACTAAAACAAAAATCCAGTCTCCCCCCCCCCCCCATGCCAAATGGTCTACCTGCCCTTTCAGCATTTAGCGGCTGTACCACGGGATTCCATGCAAAGGAGGTTAAATGTGAAGCTTTTTGATGTTAATAACTGGGAGACAAAAAAAAAAAAATCTTGGCATTTTTTCCCCTCACTTTATACTTATAACAGTCTGCACCCCGACAGAGGAGCATTGTTCACTTCATCAATTTATACATGTCCAAGACTCTGTATTGTATTTAGACATTTTTTTTTTATTATTGCTGTTTGCAGCATATTTATGAATATTTTTATTTGAGTCTTTTAGATTTCCTTTAAGGTATATGGCAATTTTTTTTGTGGCATTTAGATGTTAGCTGGGAATCAATCGTGACATGTAAAGTGTTCCAAAATGGCGTGTCAATCTCCTAATCGAGGAAGATCTCATGACTTGTAATGAACAAAAAACAAATCCCAGAAAGAAAAAAACAAACAACAACAACAAGAACAACAAAAAAAGACATATATTAAGATACACTGTTTCGGAGGAAGAAAAAAAAACAACAACAACACTCAAAAAGTACATAAATAAGCCTGAAAAAAAAGGGGGGGGGGGGTTGGGGGTTAGCATGTTACCTCTTTCATCCCCCGACACGCTGTAAAAAATCACCAGAATCCTCCCTTAATTTAGCGCATTTTTTTTTTACTCAAAAAGGCTGCGTCTATGAGTGAATGGGGAAAATAGAAATACCCCTATAGACTTTTAAAAGGGGTAAAACACCAGAACAGCGATCAGCTGAGGAGTAGGAGAACGCCTGATCCTTTCCTGATCGCATCTTTTGTGCCAAGCTAAAATATCAGCCGCACATCTCCCTGGGATAGCAATATATTTTAATGGCCGCACGAATGGTACAGTGATTATTTGTGTGGCCGGGCCACTCTTAGTGAAGACACTGGAATTGGTTAAGTAGGTATGTCATCTTTTTCATTCTATACTGTTCCTAGCCTGTTAAAAGGACATGTAAAATACTGGAGAACTTTTTTTTAAATAAAAATTGGTTTCTTCACCAAATTACAAATTATCAACTTTTAAATTCCTTAATGTGAAGCAGCAGAATGGAGAAATGTTTTAAGCATCTTTATGGATATTGATTATTTTTCATTAACTTAAATGTTGTCTGAACAGAGAGTTAGAGCTCTAATAACGAGAAGAGTCGTCTTGAATAGAGTAGAGAGAGAAAATCTCCAACTTATTAGCCCTGGCATCGGAGTCTGGATAATCAGGATCCAACGGACATACCTGTGTTAGTCACATTGAAAGGTGTCACTTCCGGGCTCCAAAGGAAAAATCTGGACCAGGGCCCTTCTTATATGTGGCAGAGGACTTGTTGAGTTTCTCCGGCACCAGGCCACGGGTGTGATTACAGTCTCTACTATCAATACCGCTGGTCAACAATTTTGTAGGCTGAAACTATTATTAGAATAAACAATATAGAGTATTTGTGATGCCTTGAACACAGCTAAACTAAGGTAGACCTTAAAGTGCCTAATATCATGGGCTATATTTATGGGCTACGTACTGGATCCAATGGTGGACAGATGTCTCATTCAACATCCTATTCAAGACCATTGAGAAACGTTCCTTTATATTTCGACTTTGGTTTTAAGGTTTAATTTATGAACATATATCAGGGTTGGCAGATTTACCTTCATCATCACCATTAAGGCCATTGAGACACCTTACCATATGTTCAGCTTAGATCGATAGTGTTGAGCGAAGTTCACATTCGGTAACGTTTGTCCGATCATGAACACTTAGCATTTGACTCTCGGCATATGGAGAAGTTTGAAGCTGCCCGGGAAACATCTCTCCAACAACTTCTCCAGCTGCTATTACTCAAATGCCGAGTGTTTGGGTTCAGACAAAAATTTTGTTGAACTTGAACTTTTGGCAAGTGACACTATAGATGGAATTTGACCTTTCCTTTCCAAACAATATACTTATACTAGGCATGGAACAACCTAATAGAAACTTTATATTTATGAGTATAATGTATGGGGGCATTGGGATCAGGAGTAGTGTTGAGCGGATCTGTTAAACCGTTTGGGTTCGGCAGCTGTCTCCGAACCTGGAAATTCTGCGTTTGTTTCCCGACGAAGTTAGATTCTAAACATTTGGATCAGGAGAAACAGGTCCATGGCAAGAAAACTAGATCTCGTCTACAACCGCCTTCCCAATAAATTTTGCCATTTACCATTTAGATTGCGTTAGATATCCTTGGGCTAATAGAACTAATTCTACATTTAATGTTTCTGAGAATACAATTTTTTTTTTGAAAATACAAAAATAAAAAAAATAAAAAACTACTGGGTTCTTTGGTTTCCCATATAAGGAGAGAGATTAAAAAGAAGCCGCAGATTAATGTCATTATTTACAGAAGAGTTTGTGGACTCCCACTAAAGTCTTCAGGGAACGGCTGGTTCTGGACGGCAGATTGTGGTACGGAATTCAACCGAAATAACTCACTATTAAAATAACACTTTATTCAAGGGCTTAAAGGACAACTCCCACAAAAATTTTTTTTTGCTCATTTAACACACATTACAAAGTTATATAACTTTGTAATGTGGTTAAATACCCGGCCTGGCCCCCTTCCCCCACTTTCGGACCCCCGACCCCCCACCCCGGAAGTTAAGGAATGTATACATTACCTATTACGATCGTCACGGTCCTCTTCTCCGGGGCGGCATCTGGTGACGACGACGTCAGAGCCGAGGGGCGGTCCGGGTCTTCTTCCTCCTCGGCGTCTTCATGCAAAGTGAATGGGGATGAAAAGGCTGCTGGTGCACATGCGCACCAGCAGCCTTTTCATTGGCTGGAGCGCATCACATGGCTTCCAGCTTGCTCAGCCCTGATTGGCTGAGCTTGCTGGAAGCCATGTGATGCGCTCCAGCCAATGAAAAGGCTGCCGGTGCGCAAGCGCACTGGCAGCCTTTTCCATCCCCTGGACCCGGAAGTCGGAGACATCGCTGGATGGCGGACGGCGGCGACGGAGAGGCGGACGGCGGGCGAATCGAGTGGCGATCGTCACCGGAGAGATGGTGAGTATGGTGTCTGTGTGTGTCTGTGTTTTTTTTTTTTTTGGGGTCCCGCGGGAGTTGTCCTTTAAAATGTGAAATTAAGAGATGATTCTTGTACCTCTATCTATACTGAGCAGTATGGGATTCCCCCAAAAAAGCTGATTTAAAATTTAAAAAAAAAGGAAGGGGGATTACACAAAAGCACACTTAAGGCACTACTATTAGTGATAATATTGTATTATTACGTTATATTTTCGTTTTATTGAAATACATGTTTCTGATACCAGAATACCCCTTAAGCATATTATACTCACCTTCTCCAGTCCCCCACAGCTGCAGCACCGTCTTTACCCCACCCCCAATCACTCTCTGGTCTCCATCCCCCCATGAACTGCCTGCTCAGCCAATTAGTGACCACATCAGTGTCCATATTAGTCAGTGATTGGTTAACTAGGCAGGTCCTGTGAGGATTGGGATAGCAATCAACCCAGGAGAAGTGGAGACCAACAGGGGAATGGAAGTGTTGGGAGATCAGAGAGTTTATATATTATGTTCATTATTATTACACCACACTAAATTTAAAGGAGAAATCTGATGAAAAAAAAAAAAAAGGAATAATAATAAGGAATGCATACTCACTGGTCCACAGGCCCCTGTAGGGCACCTCCTGGCATCATCCTGTTATCCCTCCTGCAGTGTCATTACCAGTCAGTGAATAGGGTTGGAACATGCTGCAGTCACTGATTGGCTAAACGGGTAGTTTTCCTTGGGTCGTGACGTACCAGGAAGAAAATTATATTTGATGGGGACCGGTTAGTATACATTCCTTACTATGTTCACCCCACCCCCTTGCTAAACGATATTTTTTGCTTTTGCCGGAATTCTCCTTTAACACAATAAAATAATGCATACTTACCTCCCCGACTACCCCACAGCTCCCATTGTCCCAGCTGTGCTCCCCTTCTGGCAGCTTCCAGTAATTGTTTGCTCTATGACTGGCTGATTAGGGAACAAGACATCATCAGAAGCTTCTAGAATGGGAACACAGCCAGACCACAAAAAGTAACAGAGGGAGCCATGGGGGAATTCGGAAGGTAAGTATGCATTGTTTTATTGAGTTAATTTAAGGGGAGGCAGGAAGTTTCCCTTTATCAAAAAAAAGCTCTTTTAACCCTATTTTTACCCTCAAATCTGACAGAATCCATGACTATTTCACAGGCCGAGGAGGGCCCAATCAACGATGTAAACGAGCGCCGATCTGCTAGATCGCCGCTCGTTTACTGGGCCTATTCCACGGCCCGATGATCGTTGAGCAAGGGCTGCAGGGACATCGTTACCGATGTCCTTGCAGCCCTTGCAGCATACATTACCTGTCAGGTCTTCTGCTCCGCTCCGTCTTCCTCCCTGGGTCCGGCACGCTCTAGCTTCAGAATGGCCTGTCAGCTGACAGGCCACTCAGCCAATCACAGGCCGCGGGGGTTCCGGCCTGTGATTGGCTGAGCGCTCCGTCAGCTGAAAGGCCATTCTGAAGCTAGAGAGCACAGGACCCAGGGAGGAAGACGGCGCGGAGCAGAAGACCTGACAGGTAATGTATGCTGCTGCTGCTTCTCAAATCGTCGGTCGCCAGCCGTGCGCTGCTATTCAACCGTAGCGATGCGTGGTGGGGGAACGATGATTTTAGGTCTTGCCCTAAATGAACGATCAGCCACTGACACGATCATCGGCTGATCGTTCTCTCTATTTCACAGAGCGATAATCGGCCGATTCGGCCAATTATCGTTACTGTGGAATAGGGCCCAAAGACTCCTAACTAAGCCCCGATTTTATCTTTTTTATTTATTTATTTTTTTACACTCCTGAATATTACACTGCAGTGAAAAGCATACAAATAATAATGAAAAAATAAAAACAAATGCGATTATAGCAACTGTGCATAAATGAAATGCAAATAAATACTTTCATGTGTAAATTTTCCTAAAAGAAAAAAAATATATATATAAAATAATAATAATATAAATGTGTGGTTGTGGTTACTGGACTGGTTACTGGCGAGCTAGAAAATTGGACCTTTGCATTTGGTGGCGAGGAGGAGGAGGAAGGCAGATAGGAAATAGTATCTTAATGAAAGCGTATGATGGGGATTATTTCTACAGAGCGGTATTTAAAGTTTTTTAAGTTTTTTCTATTTATTTATTGCCATTCAGATGTATGCATTTAATGATGGGAGAGCCGGTCCGTTCATTCCACTCTCTATGGTACATCAAACGTGTGTGGTGCAGCAGGGTCTGTTTACTAATCTCATTTCAATGTCTCCTTAGCATACCTTTGATGCATCCAGTGTTATTAGTGATTACCGCCATATTGTGGAATGCACATAAAGCCAGTTTAGCCTCGCTGCCTCGTTTCCTCCGGAGTTATTATCTGCCCTACAAATCGCGCTTTGTGTAAATAATTGCCCATCTACAAACACTGTATTTTCCGTTCCGAACGTTGACTTTTATTTGTCGCCATCATATGTGATAGGATGGGTTTTGCACGACGCACCTGTGGAGCGTGTCTGACCAGGTAGTCTGCCTTTTAAAGGGATTTAAAAAAATACATTGTGCAACACCTTAATAGACTATAAGCTTTTAGCCTGAGCAGGAACAAGTAGCTCTCTGCTTGGAGGACCTGGCTTGTGCCAGCCGTACATAGATTAGACACTCATTTCATTTGACTCTATGTAATGCTGTATTTCACCTCTAGGGGTGCTGTAGAAGAATTGAACACTTCCTGAGATGTTCTTCCTGGCTGATGCGAGTATCAGCTGGGGAGTATCCTGTTATTTCATTTTCATAAGGAAAAATAAGATAAGATTGGCTGAGCGGGCTGTCACTCTTGAGACACAGGAGTTCTGTTTGTTCTCAATTAGTCAGTGATTGGCTGAGAGGAGAGTGACAGCCCACTCAGCAAATAACTGACTGAATGAGGAAGGACAGTGCTGTAGCCAGTGATTGGCTGAGAGGGCTGTCACTCTTGAGACACCATGTTATCCAGGAAGTGACATCACCATGTTATCCAGGAAGTGACATCACCATGTTATCCAGGAAGTGACATCACCATGTTATCCAGGAAGTGACATCACCATGTTATCTAGGAAGTGACATCACCATGTTATCCGGGAAGTGACATCACCATGTTATCCAGGAAGTGACATCACCATGTTATCTAGGAAGTGACATCACCATGTTATCCGGGAAGTGACATCACCATGTTATCCAGGAAGTGACATCACCATGTTATCCAGGAAGTCACATCACCATGTTATCCAGGAAGTCACATCACCATGTTATCCAGGAAGTGACATCACCATGTTATCCAGGAAGTCACATCACCATGTTATCCAGGAAGTCACATCACCATGTTTCCAAACAGCAGAATAGAGGATTCAACAGATGATTGATCAGATTCGGGTTCGGCTGAAACTACTGAAAGTTCGCTCATCTCTACTAATAGTCAAGAAGCTGTAGTGGGAGGAACATAGAGTTGGCTGAGCTTCCAGCTAGGCTGTTTAGCTGAAACAGGAAGTCCTTAATAGGATACACACTAGATAGGAAGTGGGTAAATGAAGACAAAAGAGGAGACAGTTTGCATCAGAAGCAGAAGAAAAGCATTATAGACCATAGAAAAAAAGAAGATAACTTCTTTAACATTATGGGGGAGATTTATCAAACATGGTGTAAAGTGAAACTGGCTCAGTTGCCCCTAGCAACCAATCAGATTCCACCTTTCATTTTCCAAAGAGTCTATGAGGAATGAAAGGTGGAATCTGATTGGTTGCTAGGGGCAACTGAGCCAGTTTCACTTTACACCATGTTTGATAAGTCTCCCCCTATATGTTTATTTATCAGCCAGTCAAAGAACCACTACTTATTACAAGCACCACTGGACACTGCTAGTTATTGGTCCCTCTAGGACAGGGATGGGGAACCTTCGGCTTTCTAGCTGTTGCAAAACTACAATTCCCATCATGCCTGGACAGCCGAAGCTTTAGCTTCGGCTGTCCAGGCATGATGGGAATTGTAGTTTTGCAACAGCTGGAAGGCCGAAGGTTCTCCATTCCTTATCTAGGAGGAGATATAAGAATATTTTTATCCTCAGATTAGCCGGGCGTCCGCCATAGCAATGTGGAGGACAATAGACGGTTCCCTCCTATGGAATCTCGTCACCGTCTGGCTTCTTAAACCCACGACACCCGGATCCATGCTCCTATAGATGTTTAGCCTAATTGGGTTTGCTTTCCCTCATCTATTTTTTTTATTTCATTGATTTTATTGTATAAACATTTTTTTAGTCTTTAATGAGATCCATTTAGACGTGACAGGAACGACAGGTTTGAAAACACCCACTGATTTCTCCCATTCATTTGAATAGCGGCCAAGGGACATATTTTAAAGTCATTTTTTTTTTTTTATCTTCGTGCTTTTAGTGTGAATCTCATTAATAAAGAGATGATTTTACTCAAAAGAGCCTTTATGGTTCAGCTACATAACCCAGACTGGAGAGATCTCGTCAAATTATGGCATTATAAAGCGCAAATCGGCTGCCATTCACATACAGCCCGTCCGCCGCTGGGTTTCTCAGCGCCATTAGATTCTTAGGTATGAAAATCCAGTACGGAGTAAATACAGCCATTCAGATGACAGGACAATGGAGGAGTTAATAGCATCACTTGCAAAAATCACAAAACCTCTGTGATTACTTAAAGAGTGAAGCTCCAGTTTGGAGCCACTTTAACTATCAAATTATAAGAATGAGCATTGGAAGTCGTATAGGAGCAAATTAATATGGACGAGTAGTGGTCAAAGAAGTGCGTAGTATAGTTCCATTATAAAACGGCCATATAGTACCCAAATAATACTAATATACTGTGTGATAATACCAATGTACAGTGCTAAAATATCAGTGCCATATAGTACCCAAATAATACTAATAAATGGTGTGATAATACTAATGTAGTGTGCTGAAATAGCAGTGACATATGGTACCCAAATAATACTAATATACACTGGTATAATACCAATGTAGAGTGCTGAAATATCAGTGCCATATAGTACCCAAATAATACCAAAAAATGGTGTGATAATACTAATGTAGTGTGCTGAAATAGCAGTGACATATGGTACCCAAATAATACTAATATACACTGGTATAATACCAATGTAGAGTGCTGAAATATCAGTGCCATATAGTACCTAAATAATACTAATAAATGGTGGGATAATACCAGTGGAGGGTGCTGAAATAACAGTGTCATATAGTGCCTAAATAATACTAATATACAGTGTGCTAATACCAATGTATTGTGCTGAAATATCAGTGCCATATAGTACCCAAATGATACTAATATACAGTGTGATAATATCAATGTAGTGTGCTGAAATAACAGTGTCATATAGTACAATAATAATAATAATAATAATAATAATAATAATAATAATAATAATATACAGTTGGATAATATCAATGTAATGTGCTGCAATATCAGTGCCATATAGTACCCAAATAATACTAATATTACCACTGGATAGGGCTGAAATAACCGTTCCATATAATACCCAAATAATACTAATATACAGTGTGATAATACCAATTTATTGTGCTGAAATAACAATGCCAAATAGTATAATAATAATAATAATAATAATAATAATAATAATAATAATATACAGTGGGATAATATCAATGTGCTGAGATAGCAGTGCCATATAGTACTCAAATAATACTAATATACAGAGGAATAATACTACTGGAGAGTGCTGAAATAACAATGCCATATAAAACCCAAATAATACTAATTTACAGTGCAATAATACCACTGGAGAGTGCTGAAATAACAGTACCATATAGTACCCAAATAATACTAATATTCAGTGTTATAATACCAATGTAGTGTGATGAAATAACAGTGCCATATAGTACCCAAATAATACTAATATTCAGTGTTATAATACCATGTTTCCCCGAAAATAGGACATCCCCTGATAATATGACCCAGTATAGGTTTTGCTGCATTGCTAAATATAGGGCCTCCCCCGAAAGTAAGACCTAGCAAAGTTTTTGTTTTGAAGCATGCCCGGCAAACAGAACACCAGGGCTTGCAGCTGTGATTATTTTTAGCCTACCGCCATTGTCCTTTACCATCCGATGCAGAGCAGCTGCATGCAGGACATGAAGGCCGTCACCTGCTGTCAACCCCGATGTTCCCTTCCACGGCTGTCGCTTGCAAATGTGCAGGCAAGGCATCAAGAGGCCCGTCACCTGCTACCATCCCTGTTGTTTCCTACAGCCAGATGCAAAACTGCACACAGCCTGCCATTAACCGGTCGCCTGCCACCATACCGTACAGTGTCCCTGCTGTGCTGTACAAGTGTGCTGTGGTGAGCTCCCCCTGCTGTCCCTGCTGTGCATGTGACATGTCTTCATGGAAAAGTAAGACATGCCCTCAAAATAAGACCTTGGGAGCAAAAATTAATAAAAATAAAACACTTTTATTTTTGGAGAAACAGAGCAGTACTATAGAGTACTATAGCAGTACCCTCTAACACCCAAATAATACTGCTATACAGTTCAACAACAGTAAAATAGAATACTGAATAGACAATAGGCATATTATAGGTGTCACAATACTATTATACAGTGCCGTTATAATATCCAATTTATATTGTCATAACACCACTATAGCATGCTAAAATAATTGTGTCATATGGATAATACTCCTTACTCATTATACCTTGCTAAATAACAACACAATAACACACACTCTAATAATACCAATATACTGTGTCATAATGTCAGTTATGTTTAAACATCACTGCAGTCCTCTGCCTGTAACTTGTTGAGTGGTGATTGACAGGTCCCACCACACCCGTCTGGTTTCTTCTGATAGCCTTAGCTGGGCTGCAGATGGTTTAGACTGAGTAGTAATGGACAGTTGCTTTCTCCACTAACCTCCCTACCCTCTCAGTTTGTGTTCTGTGTGGTCTGGATGTCAGAGGGCTGATCAAATCGCGCCCTGGATCGGGAAGGTTAGACAAGGTTCAAGTTCGATAGAACCTAAGATTTTCCGATGTTTGATCACCTCTAGTTTAGACCATCAATGTGTGATTCATAGGGGTTTGACCCTTGAAACCCTCATGAACAGCAGAACTAAGTTGACGGGACTGAGCCAGACCCGTACAGAGATGAGAGTCTCCTGATCACCGGGGTTCAGGCATCACTTATCGATGACCTATCTGGAGAGACAATGATTCAGTTCACTTCCCTAACAATCTATTGAATACTATGATCCAGACATAGTGGCTCTTCAGTTTCCTTCCCAGCCCTGGCACTGGTCACCTTGGTCAAATGCCCCGCCGGCCCACCCAAGCTATGGTTCTTCTTACACAAATATTATACAGAAGCCTTCCGAGTTTACACTTTTTCATTTGTAAAATTCTCAGTAGACACTGCTAAAAAAAACACAAAAAAATTAGCAATGTAGTGTCTGAGCTTTAACTATTTTCAGTTACGCCCTATTTACGTCGGACATGTGTGAGGACGGCACAGGACAGCTGAGATGGATTTCAGGGAATCTGTTCCTTGGACACTCTCCACCTCCATTGGTTTGTCTTGGCAGTCGATTACTTTCCCTGCTGAAGAGAACTTCAGACCACAGTGGAAAACAGACCACCGCGCTGCCGAGCGACCGCAAGTGTAAGGAGAGCAAGTGTCTGGACTCATCACGCTGAAAGGTCTGCCATGTCACATGACCAGTGATGTCACCCGCTCCAGGTAGTCCATCCCCCACAACTAGATTGGAAAAATATGAAGTATCATCATGGAACGTATCAAAGCTCAGCGCCTCTAATCTCTGAGACAGAGCGGAGCACTATGTGGGAGATGGAGGTCACACTTTTTTTTTGTGTTCATCTTGAAGGTCCGCTTTTAATGTTTTTAATTCCTCCCATGTTGGCACTCAACTATATCTCCTCCCCTATATACTGACATACTGGCTCTATCTATCTATCTATCTATCTATCTATCTATCTATCTATCTCCTATCTATCTATCTATCTATCTATCTATCTATCTCCTACCTATCTATCTATCTATCTATCTCCTATCTATCTATCTATCTATCTGTCTATCTATCTCCTATCTATCTATCTATCTATCTATCTATCTATCTATCTATCTATCTCCTATCTATCTATCTATCTATCTATCTATCTATCTCATATCTATCTATCTATCTATCTATCTATCTATCTATCATCTATCTATCTCCTATCTATCTATCTATCTATCTATCTCCTATCTATCTATCTATCTATCTATCTATCTATCTCATATCTATCTATCTATCTATCTATCTATCTATCTATCTCATATCTATCTATCTATCTATCATCTATCTATCTATCTATCTATCTATCTATCTCCTATCTATCTATCTATCTATCTATCTATCTATCTATCTATCTATCCATCTCCTATCTATCTATCTATCTATCTATCTCATATCTATCTATCTATCATCTATCTATCTATCTATCTATCTATCTATCTATCTATCCATCTCCTATCTATCTATCTATCTATCTATCTATTATCTATCTATCTATCTATCTATCTATCTATCTATCTCCTATCTATCTATCTATCTATCTATTATCTATCTATCTATCTATCTATCTATCTATCTCCTATCTATCTATCTATCTATCTATCTATCTATCTATCTATCTATCTCCTATCTATCTATCTCCTATCTATCTATCTATCTATCTATCTATCTATCTATCCATCTCCTATCTATCTATCTATCTATCTATCTATCTATCTATCTATCTATCTCCTATCTATCTATCTATCTATCTATCTATCTATCTATCTATCTATCTATCTATCTCCTATCTATCTATCTCCTATCTATCTATCTATCTATCCATCTCCTATCTATCTATCTATCTATCTATCTATCTATCTATCTATCTATCTATCTATTATCTATCTATCTATCTATCTTCTATCTATCTATCTCCTATCTATCTATCTATCTATCTATCTATCTATCTATCTATCTATCTATCTATCTATTTATCTATCTATCCATCTCCTATCTATCTATCTATCTCCTATCTATCTATCTATCTATCTATCTATCTATCTATGACATTAGCATCTTTGCCTCCAGTATACTATCTAGCCATTTTTCCCTCATGGAACCAATAACAGACCGGTTGTAAAATCCCACCCCGTACCACATCCGCTTTGATCTCCTCTGCAGTATCGATCCCCCTTACTTTCCCTATTCCCCTATTTATTATATTGCCCCCCCCCCCCTCTATAACCCTTAGGTGATTATCCCCCCCACCATATAGATTGTTAAATCCGCCAAATAACATAAGTCTGTCAGACCCGTCTATTTACTAGAATATCGAGGACAATATAAAAATATAAAAAAAAAATGAGCAGGGAACATAAATGTGCATTATTGAAAGCGTCTAATTAAAGACAAGTTAGCTTGATGCCTGTTCTGCTTAAGACAATGCAGCCTATAATTAAGGATCCGATCATAGCTTATTTGGTTATGAATAGGGCAATCAGGAAAATTCAAAGTGGATTGAAGAGTAAGAGGTTAGTAAACCACCCAGATTAGCATTTTGTACGGGGGCTTATTCCACAATACAAAGCCGCCATGGAGGATCCTTGGTACCTGGACGCGGACAGATTATTAGAGATTGGAGGTTAGATGGAGAGGTCCTCCGAGTGTCTTTGTCAATCAAGCACATAACCAATTAGTTAATAGATAGAATAACAAATTGTCCTGTCGTAACGCATAGGGTGTATTTAGGAAACAGTTGTCATTAACAGCAAGTAGCGACGAGTGATTAATTATTGTCATCTCAAGATCTTACATCAAACCTTCCGCCATCTCCTCCACTACTAACACAGAGACGGCTGCGAGGATGTAGGCCGCAGGCCGCTGCCGGGTAATCTGGGTCAGGATCTCACCTGTAGCCGGAAATTATACGGGATGGGAATAATGAGCATTTACAGCTGTGTATCATGCACACAATGTAGGTATGAAAAGAGAGAAATAGATAGATATATAGGAGATAGATAGATAGATAGATAGATAGATAGATAGATAGGAGATAGATAGATAGATAGATAGATAGATAGATAGATAGATAGATAGATAGGAGATAGATAGATAGATAGATAGATAGATAGATAGATAATAGATAGATAGATAGATAGATAGATAGGAGATAGATAGATAGATAGATAGATAGATAGATAGATGATAGAGAGATAGATAGATAGATAGATAGATAGATAGATAGATGATAGATAGATTAATAGATAGGAGATAGATAGATAGATAGATAGATAGATAGATAGATAGAAGATAGAGAGATAGATAGATAGATAGATAGATAGGAGATCGATAGATAGATAGATAGATAGATAGATAAATAGGAGATAGATAGATAGATAGATAGATAGATAGATAGGAGATAGATAGGAGATAGATAGATAGATAGATAGATAGATAGATAGATAGATAGATAGGAGATAGATAGGAGATAGATAGATAGATAGATAGATAGGAGATAGATAGATAGATAGGAGATAGATAGATAGATAGATAATAGATAGATGATAGATAGATAGATAGATAGATAGATAGATAGATAGATAGATAGGAGATAGATAGGAGATAGATAGATAGATAGATAGGATATAGATAGATAGATAGATAGATAGATAATAGATAGATAGGAGAGATAGATAGATAGATAGATAGATAGATAATAGATAGATAGATAGATAGATAAATAGACGATTGATAGATAGATAGAAGATAAATAGATAGATAGATAGATAGATAGATAGATAGATAGATAGAAGATAGATAGATAGATAGATAGATAGATAGATAGATAGATAGGAGATAGATAGATAGATAGATGATAGATAGGAGATAGATAGATAGATAGATAGATAGATAGATAGATAGATAGATAGATAGATAGATAGGAGATAGATAGATAGATGATAGATAGGAGATAGATAGATAGATAGATAGATAGATAGATAGATAGGAGATAGATAGATAGATAGATAGGAGATAGATAGATAGATAGATAGATAGAGGATAGATAGGAGATAGATAGATAGATAGATAGATAGATAGATAGATAGATAGATAGATAGATAGATAGATAGAAGAGATAGATAGATAGATAGGAGATAGATAGATAGATAGATAGATAGAAGATAGATAGATAGATAGATAGATAGATAGGAGATAGATAGATAGGAGATAGATAGATAGATAGATAGATAGGAGATAGATAGATAGATAGATAGATAGATAGATAGATAGATAGAAATAAGATAGAGAAATAGATGGCTAATAAATAGATAGAAGATAGACATATGATAGATGGATATATGGAAAAATATTCACTCATGTCTAGATATACAAATGCTGTAGACAGATAGTTCCACAATTAGATCTATAGATGGATAGATAAATAGGAGGTAATAAATAGCTAGTACAATATAACATAGAAAGAACAAAAAAAAGAAGGAAAGAACAAAAATAGATAGATAGGACATAGATGATGAATAGACAATAGATAAATAGATAGATGATTAATAGATAAATAGATCTATCTATCTATCATCTATCTATCTATCTATCTATCTATCTATCTATCTATCTATCTTCTATCTATCTATCTATCTATCTATCTCCTATCTATCTATCATCTATCTATCTCCTTTCTATCTATCTATCTATCTATCTATCTATCTATCTATCTATCTATCTCCTATCTATCTATCCATCTATCTATCTATCTATCTATCTATTGATCGATCGATCTATCTCCTATCTATCATGAACCAGGAAGATCAGAATGAACAGTGGACTAGATATGTAAAAGATGCAGTAGATATAGTAGGTTATGCTGGGGATGCTCTCTGTAGATGCCACATACTGAATGATATTATTGCCACTGGTATAAATACCATCTTGGTGGCCAATCTTCATTCTATACATTTCTCCGCCAGTTTAGATAATGACCCCCAATGCTCTTCTACTCTAAATCCGTCGGCAACAAAGGCCTTTGTAGCTAATGGAGTGGCTTCTAAAGCTGGCAGTCTATTAAGCTATCCACACAAATGGTGATCTTCCTTCTCGGCGGGGAGTCTGAATGCTGCAGAATCGTTTTAATTTGAGATCCATGCTTTGATTGCTCAATCTGAGCATCTGGGTTACGTCCAGACCACATAGGGGCTTGCTGTAAGTGGCATCAGAAGATGACTCTATAGACAAGCCGGCAAAGGTCACCTTCTCACTACATTTCCCAACATAGCTGATAATGATGCCATCAGTTTCATGTCCTTACAGCATATGATGCCCAGGGTGGTGGGGGATTATATTACCTCAAGGTGGAAGGATCACCGTCCCCTGGGGTTTAATGTCCGCATCCAGTCAGCAAAACATAGAATAAAAAGTATAGACCATCAAGCTTCAATGACAGCTCCCCTAGCAGCCATGGTGAAGGCCAGTGATAGTGTATGGAGGATCAGGTCAACCAGATTCCTATTGGGGAGGAAGCAGGACTCACAGGCTTTCTCTATGTGTGGTGGGGGAAGCAGAACTCACAGGCTTTCTCTATGTGTGGTGGGGGAAGCAGAACTCACAGGCTTTCTCTATGGGTGGTGGGGGAAGCAGGACTCACAGGCTTTCTCTATGGGTGGTGGGGGAAGCAGAAATCACAGGCTTTCTCTATGAGTGGTGGGAGGAGCAGGACTCACAGGCTTTCTCTATGGGTGGTGGGGGAAGCAGGACTCACAGGTTTTCTCTATGTGTGGTGGGGGAAGCAGGACTCACAGGCTTTCTCTATGGGTGGTGGGGGAAGCAGGACTCACAGGCTTTCTCTATGAGTGGTGGGGGAAGCAGAAATCACAGGCTTTCTCTATGGGTGGTGGGGGAAGCAGGACTCACAGGTTTTCTCTATGAGTGGTGGGAGGAGCAGGACTCACAGGCTTTCTCTATGAGTGATGGGGGAGCAGGACTCACAGGCTTTCTCTATGAGTGATGGGGGAGCAGGACTCACAGGCTTTCTCTATGAGTGGTGGGGGAAGCAGGACTCACAGGCTTTCTCTATGAGTGGTGGGGGAAGACGGACTAACAGGGTTTCTCTATGAGTGGTGGGGGAAGCAGGACTCACAGGCTTTCTCTATGGGTGGTGGGGGAAGCAGGACTCACAGGCTTTCTCTATGAGTGATGGGGAAGCAGGACTGGCAGGGTTTCTATGAGTGATGGGGAAGCAGGACTCACAGGCTTTCTCTATGGGTGATGGGAGGGGAAGCAGGACTCACAGGCGTTCTCTATGAGTGGTGGGGGAAGCAGGACTCACAGGCTCTCTTCATGAGTGGTGGGGGAAGCAGGACTCACAGGCTTTTTCTAGGAGTGGTGGGAGGGGAAGCAGGACTCACAGGCTTTTTCTAGGAGTGGTGGGAGGGCATACAGGACTCACAGGCTTTCTCTGAGTGGTTGGGGATACAGGAGTCACAGGCTTTCTCTGAGTGGTTGGGGAAGCAGGACTCACAGGCTTTCTCTGAGTGGTTGGGGAAGCAAGACTCACAGGTTTTCTCTGAGTGGTTGGGGAAGCAGGACTCACAGGCTTTCGCTATGAGTGTGTGTGTGGGGGGAATCTATCTATGAGTAGGTTTGAGAAGCAGGACTCACAGGCTTTTTGTATGAGTGGTTGGGGAAGCAGGACTCACAGGCTTTCTGTATGTATGGCTGGAGTATGCAGGACTCACAGGCTTTCTGTTTGTGTGGGTGGAGTATGCAGGACTCACAGGCTTTCTGTTTGTGTGGGTGGAGTATGCAGGACTCACAGGCTTTCTCTATAAGGGGAGGTCCACTAATAGATGTAGATAAAAAGAAAAAAAAAATCTTTTATTTGATTTGTCAGGGACTCTTTAGTGCTCGAACCGCTTTGTGGCTCTTTCAGTAAGATCGCAGTCTTATATGCCTCATCCTGGTGGCAGGTATTTAAATGGCTTCTGCATCAAACTTTCTAAAACCTAAAAAGAACAATCCCGACCTATACCTGTAGGTTATATCTATGTAATATATGAAACTCAAAAGACAGGGGTGGGGGGAGGGGGGGAGGGTGACAACAAATTCTTAAGATGTAGAAAGAGAATAACAGCTTCCATTATGGCAGACAGGAGGGGAGATCCTGATGGTGCTCGGAAGAGACAGGACTAGCCGGAGTGTTTACCGCCAGAAATGTGTTCACACTGCATTAATTGCTACAGTACACTAAGCTGATGAAGAAATAGTGACAGCAGAGCCGGACAGGCGGAGGAAGGTTACAAGCAGTCATTACACCAAGGAGATTATTAGTATTGTATGTAGTATGTAGTGTATGTGTGTTAGGGTTTGTCTATGGATAATAATAATAATAATAATAATAATAATAATAATAATAATAATAATAATAATATGTATTTATATAGCGCCAACATAGTGTGCAGTGTATTATAATTCTGGACCATTCACACAAAATCTCACAGCTACATCATTGCTAAATTTCACCCAAGAGAAGGAGGAGAAGGTGAGAGGAGGAAAGCAGCCTGATAAGTTGAAATAGAATAATTTTCTCTGATAAGATATATTACATAGTATAATACATTGTCAATGTGTAACCTGATCCCTCAGTGAGCTGATTATTTTCATGCATTTAAGCAGGTTTTTCTCAATTGAATCCTCAGTGAGCTGTTCCTTCTCACAGATATAGGCAGTTTATCTGAGCGAATGAGTTTAGGAGGAGGTTGGGGAAGGAAAGAAGCCTGATAAGTGTAAAAAGAGGAATTTTATCTGATAAGATGTATAACATAGCTTCCTATATAATTATTGCAAAATTCAAATTTGTTCAAACTTTGCAACCTAAATCCTCAGTAAGCTGACCCCCTCGTATGCATTTAAGCAATCTTTCAATGTGGATGGAGTAAAAAAGTCTGATAAGTGACAAAAGAAGGATTTTTACTCTGATAAGATATGTTAAAAAGTTTCCTTTTTTTTTCCAAATCAAATTTTTATTGAAGAAGTTGCCAAATATAACAGCAAACCATGAAAAAAGGTCATGCAGGACCTAACATAAACAAATACGAATAAAGCATGCTCTAGAATTCTACAATTTTTTTTAAAAACACTTGTAGTATTGATTTAGAAAAAGTGTTCTGAAATAATGGTCATTCTTTTGTATTTATGCAGCTTTTCAGAGTGAATGAGATTGGGTGGAAGCAAGTGGAGAAAGAGGCGTTTTTCTCTGATAAGATATATTTCAGAGTTTTAGCCTTTCATTTGTACAACTGATTTAGAAAATGTTTGCTAAAACATTGGTGTAACCTGATCATTCTGATGCATTTTTGCAGCTTTTCAGAGTGAATGAGATTGGGTGCAGGCAGAACGAGAAAGAATCCTAATAAATTCAGAAGGAGGCATTTTTTTCTGATAAGATATGTTTCAGAGTTTTAGTTTTTCACTTGTACTATTCAGTTAGGAAAGTTTGGCTATGGAAGGAGAAAGGAGCACATTATGCATTCATTGTCCTTTTCATATTGATCATTCTTATGCATTCATGCAGCTTTTTAGAGTGAATGAGATTGGCTTGAGAAAGGGAGAGAAAAGAAGCCCAATAAGCCTAAAAAGAGGCATTTTTCTCTGATAAGATATTTTTAAAAGTTGTATATTTTCCTTTGTACTATTGATTTAGCAACATATCTTAAAACAACAGTGTAACCTGCTCCCTCAGTAGGCTGATTTTTCTTGTGCATTTTCATTGTGAAGTAGTCTAGGAGGCTATGGGAGGAGAAAGGAGCACATTATGCATTCATTGTCCTTTTCATATTGACCATTTTAATTCCTTCACACAGCTTTTCAGAGTGAATGAGATTGGCAGGAGACAGGGAGAGAAAAGAAGCCTGATAAACCTAAAAAGAGGCATTTTTCTCTGATAAGATATATTTCAAAGTTTTATATTTTTGCTCGTATTATTGATTTAGGAACATTTTTTTTTGTGCATTTTTATTGTGAACTAGTCTAGGTGGCTATGGGAGGAGAAAGGAGCAGATTATGTTTATATTATGCTGCCATGAACTGGAAAGTGATTAGAGTGGAAAAAGAAATAGTCGCCCATAGGCCGTAGGGAAGTATTATAAAAGGTTGGGGTCCAGGTTTTGCATTAGAACCCAGAAGCTTTGGCTGGTGAATCCCTCTGTTATCCTGGTCGGCATGCATGGAAGGGGTCAGTATTTTGTATCTGGCTAGTATAATCTTCCTCCCTGTGAATGCTGGGTGATTTTTACTAGTCCTGACATTTGATACAGTTATGAGATCTGAATGATTTTCACTCACATCAGTAAAGGCTGCTCTTGAAACCTGGTCTCAAAGCCGCAAGGCAAGTGTATTACATACCTGTCAAGTGGCGAAGCTTGCCAAAATGAATCGACTCATGCGATCACATGATCATTACGGCTGTTCACACTGTGAAACACAATACACTGTGACAAAAGTCAAAAGCTGCAAGGTTATTGTGTTAGACAGTTCATTACTAAATATATTTATTAGAGGGGAAAAAAATGAATAGTTCTTAATACAGTTATCAGATTTATTTGAAAGGCTGCAATGAAAAAGCTAACATTTCAACCTGCCTGACAGACTGATGGACTCCGCAGAAAAACACTCAATTCTGGCAGATTTTAACCCCGACAGTCCCGACGTTGCTTGAGGTTTTCCCCGGTTCGCTGACTCCAGCAGAACTGCCGCGTCAGGCCATCTAATGTAGTGCGAGCGTGAACTTTCCTATAGATGAAGCAGAGCTGGGTTTGTGATTGTGAGCAAATAGTTTGGCTCTGCTACATCTTTATATAAGTGAGAAAATGTTATGTTATATAATGCTATATGCTATATATTGCATGACACTGTGCTGGATCTGATGTATGACTGGGCTCCAATAGGTCAATAGGTTTAGATTAGGGATAGGAACCTACGACCTTGAAGCTTTTGCAAAACTACAATTTCCACTATGCCTGAACAGCTGAAAAGCTTTAGCATGGTTTTAGTCTTTAGATATAAAAATGTTCTTTATATTTATTATTTATGTAGGAGAGATGTGAGAAGAGGCCATGTAATATAGGACAATACACAGTGGAGTCATATTATTATGACCAGCATAACAGACCTGGAGTGACACTATAAGGTCCTGGTAGGTGTCCCAAGTATCGGGAGCCATGCTGACTGTATTCCACAGATGCCGGAGAATCCATAGAGTCAAAACCACCATCAAGGTCCTACAGATGCTGGAGGATCCATACAGCCAACAACACCATCAAAGTCCCACAAAATGCTGGAGGATCTATAGAGCCAACACCATCATCAAGGTCCCACAGATACTGGAAGATCTATAGAGCCAACATCATTATTAAGATCACACAGATGCTGGAGGATCTACAGAACCAACATCACCATCAAGGTCCCACAGATGCTGGAGGTGTAGGATCTATAGAGCCAACACCACCATCAGGGTTCCACAGCAGCTGGAGAAACCATAAAGCCAACACCACCAAGGTCCAACAGATGCTGGAGGATCTGTAGAGCCAACACCACCATTAAGGATCCATGGATGCTGGAGAATCCATAGAGCCAACATCACCATTAAGGTCCCACAGATGCTGGAGGATCTATAACACCAACACCACCATTAGGATTCCATAGATGGTGGAGCATCTATAGAGCCACCATCACCATCAGGGTCCCACAACTGCTGAAGAATCCATAAAGCCAATACCACCATCAAGGTTCTACAGATGATCAATTGGGTTCAAGTCTTGGGTAATTAGGGGGCCAGGATAGTTCTTGTTCAAGTCTTGGTCTCATGCTTCCAACAAATGTTGGTCATTTCTAGCCATGTGACGTGTTGTATTGTCTTGCTGGTAGATCCCATCCGCCCCTGGGGATACAATCAGCATGTATGGGTGTATGGGATCTACAAGGATGGATTCGGGTAAGAGCACTATTCTCTTGATGTCAAAATTTGGAAGTGGTGATAATAATGTGACTCCACTGTGTATAATATAATATGCTGTGGAGTTTTTTTGAGGGTGCACTTCTGCTCTGGTCTAGATAAGGGGGCTTCTCGAAGAGGTGGTCTATTCATAGTGGTCTCTTAAAAGTGGGGCATATGAAAGTTAATGACGGAGGAACAAAATTCTCTCTTATCTGCCATGGTTTTCATCTGTATCCGCATCCTGAGAACTTGAATACAGTCAAAAGTGGTGCTTGCCTAGACCGCCGGAGTGGTGACAGCCTGTTTCACACTTTAGGCGCTTCTATGGACCTCCAATTGAAAGTGGTACTTGCCCGGACCACCAAGAGAAAAAATTGGGTTAAGTTTCCTAAATGACCAGCTCAGTTCATGTCCTCTCAAGCGTGAAGCTACATTATTTGCTATATTCATGCCCGCAAATCTAGTGCTTCCGAATCAAGCCTACAGACCATTCCTCTTTAATTCTTCCTGGCATTATATAAATAAAGTAACTAGAGATGATCGAACATCGGAAATTCTTAGGTTCTATAGAACTCGAACCTTGTCGAACCTTCCGCATTTGATTCCCAAAGCCTTCCAGGTCTGTGGGGAAGGAGGAGACAGCCCAGGTACCACCTGGAATTCCAGGATTCAGCCTATTACCTAGGCTGAATCCCGGAATTCGAGGCAGAACCCAGGCTGTTTCCTCCTTTCCACGGACCGGGAAGGCTTTGGGAATCAAATGCGGAAGGTTCGACAAAGTTCGAGTTCTATAGAACCTAAGAATTTCCGATGTTTGATCATCTCTAGAAATAACTAGTGGACTTTACCATTCCCCTTATTGGTGGGGGGTGTCCTGGCACAGACTATTCAAGGAGAAATAACCAAGGGTACAAGTAAAGGAACAAGAAGATACCAACACATCAAGACCGCCCAGGTAATATTGATTGGGTAAGCGGAGATCCCTATGATATTGAATAGTATCACAAATTTCCAGGAGTAACAGAGGGAACATGTATAGGAACAAGAAGATGCCAACACATGAAGACCACCCGGGTTATATTGATTGGGTAAGGCTGGGTTCACACTGCGTTTTTGCAATTCGTTTTTTTAATCCGTTTTTTGCAAAAAACGGATTTAAAAAACAGATGCATTTGTGTGCATCCGTTTTCATCCGTTTTTCCATTGACTTCCATTGTGAAAAAAGGATTTTTTTATTTTTACGGACACACAAGTAGTGTTAGATAAAAAAAACTATCTGTTTTAATCCTTTTTTTTACAATGGAAGTCAATGGAAAAACGGATCAAAACGAATGCACACAAGCGCATCCGTTTTTTGCATCCGTTTTTTGCAAAAAAACGGATGGAAAAAAAACGGATTGCAAAAATGCAGTGTGAACCCAGCCTAAGCAGGGATCCCTATCATATTAAATAGTAATACAAATTTCCAGGAGAAGTAACAGAGGGAACATGTATAGGAACAAGAAGATGCCAACACATCAAGACCACCCGGGTTATATTGATTGGGTAAGCAGTAGGGATGGTCCGAACCTGCCGAGGTTCGGGTTGGTACGAACCCGGACTCTCGGCAATGATTCCCGCTGTCTTAAACCTCCGTGGAGAGGGTGGATAAAGCGGGAAGACCGCTTGGAAAACTGGGATACAGCCTATGGCTGTGGCTGTATCCCGGTTTTCCAGGCGGTCCTCCCTACAAACCCGAACCTCGGCAGGTTCGGACCATCCCTAGTAAGCAGGGATCCCTATCATATTGAATAGTGTTACGAATTTCCAGGAGAGGTAACAGAGGGAACATGTATAGGAACAAGAAGATGCCAACACATCAAGACCGCCCGGGTTATATTGATTGGTTAAGCGGGGATCCCTATCATATTGAATAGTGTCATGAATTAGGGAATTGCTCTTTATCCTTCATCTCCCAGCAGAAGTTTCACTCTTCTCCTTTCTTGATTATTTGGCAATTTTTTTTCTTTTTGCCTTCCGCAGATGGAAAACTTTGACAGATAACCTCGAAGTCTTCTCATTCGTAAAATATATGTTTCTATCAAATCATCCTTCTTGTTGAATATTTTGCTTCTGGATGACACTATCCTGCAAAAAAAATGAGGAAAAAAAATATTGACAGAGAGAGAAATTCGATGTGTACAGACATTGCCGGGTTGGCGGCGGGCCCTATAATCAGTGTTTTTTTTTTTTTTTTTTGAGAGGGATAAAAAATGTAAAGCATTGCAAGTTTTGTGGCAAGATAGATGACACCATCAGAGATTTCACCATGCATAATAAACTAGCGGGTACAAAGTTCACTGCTGAGCATTGTGTGGGCTACAAGTGACTATCATCACTAAAATCAATTATTACCATGATTATAGAGTGTACGACGTCTTGAGAATATGATGCTAATGACTAGCTAACTCTTTAATATACCCTCTTGATTTCCGAGCCAATTGTAAGCGAATCTCATTTCTTCTGACGGATAATGTATTTCCTTGCGAGATGCTAAGCGGCATAAATCTTATGTGATTAATAAAGATGGCAGCGTTGTACCAGCCTTAACAATGGGCACGTTATTTAAAGGGTTTGAAGGGTGAGGAAAGAAAAGTAGAAACATAGCCATGACAGTAAATATTATTTAAAGAGAATGTAGTAGTAGGTACATCGCTTTGTGTTTTTTTTTTACATGAATAGACCGGAGCCAACGAAAGGATCCCGGTGCCGCGGTCCTTTTTTCGAAACCACCACCCAATTCCCACGTATGGAGCTTCCCTTTCCACCCAGGTGGTTATTTTTGCCAGTATTAGTTGGATTCTGCATGGCCAGAGCATAGGCTTATTATATGCCATGGAGAGGCCAAAGTACAGTGTAGGGTCCATCCCAGGCATGAGGCCACCTTATCGTGGTGGGATGGTAGACACTGTTTGTAAATGGTAATCAAGAGCCTCAGAGGATTTTTTAGCAATTGGTGGGAGGGGTGTGTGTGTCTTGCCATTAGTGGTGAGCTGTTGCATTTTTTGTGGCCATGCATGGCGTTGGTCCGTTCCCGAGCACCGGCTGGGCATTAAGCACCGGAGGCAGGCCGGCCAGTGTGTTGATCCCCCCATCCCCTCTGTTACTTGATTCTATTGGTGCTGTTCAGAGGGGAGATCGTTACACTGGTGGCCGTCAGGCCCGCCTCCAGTACTTCATGCCTGGCCGGTGCTCGGGAACAGACCAGCGCAGTGTGTGGGAACTGGGCAGTGGTTCTAAAAAAGGACCGCAGCACTGGCATCTCCATGCTGGTGTAGGTCTGTTCATGTAAAAAACACAAGTGGTAAATTCACTTTAAAGGGATATATAAAGTAATAGAGTAGAAGAAATTGAGTTGATTGATATATAATAAGGTTGGAGAATATTTAGTATAACTATTGAAAGTAAATGGCAGGGCAGGGAGCTAAGTTCTTTCTGCTGTTCCATAGATTGCAACTATATCTACTGTAGATCCTGAAAATACAATTCCTGTGTTTAGGAGTCCAGTGGGAGGTACTATCTATGTAGGCTGTCAATCACCAATAAGGACAGCCCATTGGACTCCTAATCACAGAATGTGCAGGGATTTACATGAGTAAAATACAAATTCTCGACATTTTTTCCCATTAAACTACATATATCGATCTGTTTGGCTTCTCCTGCTGCTTATAGATTGTATAGTATTTTCAAGGTGACAAGTCGGAAGTCAAATTTCTGCCCAGAGGTGAAACAGGATTTGGGTGCTTCAGGGCTGCTTGAGTGCTCTTCCTACAGTATTGTATATATAATGAATGCAACAATGGAGGTAGAACAATCGGTACCACTAGGGCTACCGGCACTCGGCTGATTTCAACAAGTGGGGGAAAAAAATAGCCAGTACGGTATGGTAACCCAATGATGATGGTGCACAGACAAGTAGTAGAACAATATAAATTATTTTATGAGCAGAAAGAATCCGGCACTCACCAAACAGTAGAGATGTAAATGTGTTTTATTCCAAATACCGCAGGCTCCTGCAGGGAAGTGGGAGGATGGTGTGCAGGTGCAGCTGCCCACCATCCTCACCCTTCCTTGCCAGAGAGTGCAGTATTTGGAATAAAACCTGTTTGCATCTCTACTGTTTGGTGAGTGCCGGATTCTTTCTGCTAATATAATTATTGTATATATAATACTGGCCCTTCTCAGACTCCAGGTTATGGGCGCTACCTCTGCAACCCTATAGCCATGGCTCTGAGTACTGACATTTGCTGACCACTAGTTTGGGGGAGGGGACGTTTAGAAGATGTGACATAGCTTGCCTATTGGCAGATATGGGGGCATGGGGCACATATGTTGCCTCTACAGGAAGGTGCATAGAAGCTTTTAGCTTTGTACAAAATGTATATCAAAACCCTCTGGTAGGTAATATCTTCCCTTTCTTGCTGTAACATATCAAAAAAAGTCTTGTTGCCTGTGTAGTCTATGGCAGATTGATTCAATAGGGAGCCACAATTTAGTGTTTGTTTTTCTACCTTTGCCAAAGCTTGTTGGGGCCGTCTCCGGGGAGGGATACGTTCAAGACGATCGGAAGAAGGAAGAGGTCGATCCGTTTAGGGGAGCTTGCCAAAATTCTGCCTGTGAAGTGTGTACTTAGTCTTCCCGGTATCATCAGAACCATTGACTAATGTCTCATTCGGGGGAAGGAAAGGTAAATCTAAGACGGCAATTAGAGCTGGAATGAAAATAGAGAAATGTGCAGCGTTATATTATACACAATAGGTGAGTAAGGGCTCCCTCCATAACCCTTATATGTTTCATCACTATGATTGATACCTGAGCCCTGCCGGGACCATGGACCACCATGTTTGCTGCCCTACTAGCCTCTTCCTTCTGGTTTAAATTCCTGTTGACCATTTAAGTCAGTGATGGGGAACCTTCGGCCCTCCAGCTGTTGGAAAACTACCATTTATAAGAAAGAATGGAAAACAGCTCTGTAAGGATATGTCCACACTAAGGTAATCAGGTGAATAATTTGCCGTGGATTCCGCCGCTTGTCCCCGCGCTCTCCCGCTTCACTCTACGCCCGTCCCATAGACTCTACGCCATCTACTCGAAAAATGTACCTGTCCATTCTTTGGGGCATTTGTCTGTGGAACCTGCCCGACCATAGAACAGAGCCTATGTAACTGGCGGAAATTCAAGTGGGAGCGCGAGGGGGCGAGGTACCGACTTAACGGCAAGTTATCTGCGTGATTTCCGTAGTGTGCACATACCCTAAGGGAGCGATAGCTATTGCTTGTTCAGCTACAGTGGGTGTAGAAGTGTGTGTGTGTGTGTGTGCGCGTGCGTGTGTGTTTGTGTGTAGGCAGCTCTAGCAGTGGCTTATCTCTCTGAGAACAAAAAGATGCCTGATCTTTCTCTCCCCTATATTTTCTGTTGGGGAAAGAGACAAGAGGCCCCAGTCTATATTAGATGGTCAGTTGGTCAATGGGTTTAGCTAACACATGTCTAATACGAATGGCCAGCTTAATACTATACAATGTCCAACCAGAAGAGATACAGAGACCTGCACCACCTTATACACACTACGTTGCAAACAACTTTCCCAGTCCGTGATTACTTTAGAGACGGAGTATTTAATAGAGACACATGGCGGTGCCCAGCTTATAAAGAGTAGAAGATCCAGCAAAATTCTTAATAACAGAAAAACAAATAGAGTAGCGGCACTCACCCCATCTTCTGTTCTATCTTTATTGAAGTACAAACAACATGTAGTTTGTGCCTGTCGGCGCACAGCTGAGGGAGGACAAACACAGTGCTACACTGTGTTTGTACTCCCTCACCTGTGTGCCAACAGCCACGAACTACATGTTGTTTGTACTTCAATAAAGATAGATGAGAAGATGGGGTGAGTGCCGCTACTCTATTTGTTCTTCTGTTATTAAGAATAATACTATACAATGTCTTTACCGCATAGTACTTGAGTTACAGTATACTATTATGAAGTGCCCAAGAACAGCTGTTTCCATGAAGTTTTGTACGGTAAATAACACTGCGGTAGTCACACAGGGGCACCTGGGGCCTACAGGGTATGTACGAGACTCACAATATTCCTCTTATCCTTTGTTTTCCCACCACTTTACTAGTTTCAGAAGTGCCGGCTGTTGAAATAAGAAACTATTTCATTATTTTCATTTCTTCCTCCCCCTATAACAACCACACGTGCCATATTGGTGGGCCGCTTTGTACTTAATACGACGACAAGTCAAAACACATCTATTATGTGTGTGAAAAGGGAGACTAGGTGGTCGCATTGGCCCCAGACCGGAATTGATTGACTTCCTTTGCTTTGGATTATGTTCTATAAGATGAAAATGAATAACACAGATCACTCATGTGGAAACGCATTTGTAAACAAGTCTACAAGTCTTATCGTAGGAGGCGATACCTGGGGAATCATTCCTTGCACATCTGAATGTTAATTAAACCTTTTTTTGAGTCCTGGTGCTCGAGTTGACAGTCATTTCTTTTCATTTCATGTGTGATGGGTTTTGCAAGGAGTGAGTAACCTTTGCATCCAAGAAACCAGAAATCCTATTTAAGGTGGCTCTTTGGGAAACGTTGAACACAGGAAATACTGGTTTAATTCAAACCCCTTAAAGTGGGCCTGCGTAATAGGAATACTCGTAATGAAATATAGAATTATGTAATCCTGGAAATATTACTAATCAAATAACAACTGGGAGTTACCCGATGAGGGTGTGTTCCGACATGATCTGTCACTGTCCAATCATTGCTGATTGTACTAGACTGTGTAAGGACACACCTTTTTGACAAGGGGAATGGTTACGCCCAGTTGTAAATTTATTTTAAAAAATATTTAAGAGGAATAATAGAGGAAAGGCACAGCACATGCTAGAGAATTGGTAATTCCTTGGGAATAAATGTGTTTACTAAAATAGACCTGTTAGGATTGGTACTGGACTAACGCCATGGTGTCCTGGCCACCACCATCTCCTCCTGCTGTCTCCGGGTTTATTAAAAGATCCCTCTTCCCCAATGTCCCGTCACTCAAAGATATTTAAAGATCCATCTCCCTTCCCGAGCAATAAAGTTTGTAGATTTCTACTGTTCTGCCACCTGCCCTGACATCTTGGCCACCTGCTATATGGAGAAAACACCAACCATCCAACCACCGACCAACCATCCTAACCTTCTGACCACCTGCTGAATTAGTAATACTCTGACTGTCCTGACCTACTGACCATCAACAGCTTTGTAAAAACTCCACATCATTATCTCCTGCTGTATTCAAAAAACTCTGCCTGCCCTGCCCTACTGACCATCAACAGTATTGAGAAACTCCACCTGTTCTAACCTACTGACCACCTGATCTATTAGGAAAGCTCTACCTGTCCTGACCTGCTTACCATCAATAGCATTGAGAAAACTCTGCCTGTCCTTAATTCCTGCTGTATAAGGAATACTCTGCCTGTCTAGACCTATTGACCATCAATGGTATTGAGAAAACTCCACCTGTCCTAACCTACTGACCACCTCTTGTGTTATGAATACTCTACCTTTACTGACGTACTAACCATCAACATAACTGAGAAGACTCTGCCCGTCCTGTCCTACTAACCATCAACAGTACACAGAAAACTCCACCTGTCATTACCTCCTGCTGTATTCAGAATACTCTGCCTGTTCTAACCTACAGTGCTCCACACTGATGAGGGGCAACACCCCGAAACAGCTGTCTGTGGATGGATACCTTGCCTTGGTTTTTCCCTTGTCATTACATTGACTTATAGGGCCACTTAATATGGTGGTTTCCTTACAGGAGCCGCTCCTTGGCTGGGTACTTCCCGGAGGGATATCTGGCTAGTCCTGTGTTTTGAGACTCTTCAATGAGGCTCCATGGGCTCTTGTTTTGCATATTCATGTTTCCCAAGGGGCAATGCACCTAGGATTTCACTGCATTGAGAGCTTTCACTAGAAGCCGGCAGTGTTATCGTTTGGCTGGTCTCCCTGAGATCAGCGATCTGTTTCTCTACCAGGAGAGTGGCTGGGGAAATACACACAAAAGAGAGGTGCTCCCTTGGTGAATCTGTAGGGTAATGTGAGGGTATAACAGATGGTGAGGAATAAACTCACCTGGTCTGGTTGTGCTACGAGCACAACGCCTGAAAGCACAGAAGTAAGAAGGGCACTCAATGCCGC
This sequence comes from Dendropsophus ebraccatus, assembly GCF_027789765.1. NCBI lineage: Eukaryota > Metazoa > Chordata > Amphibia > Anura > Hylidae > Dendropsophus > Dendropsophus ebraccatus. Next base: position 69,729,724 of record NC_091466.1, on the reverse strand, counting down.
CACTCCGTATGCCAGAGAGGAGGAGCCACCCACGTCTCAGGTAATTCCAGTGGAAAGAAGTACAGATCGTAAACCGGGACCATGGTCCCACAGTAGAAGACTTGACGTGTGAGGAGGCCAAAAGGATGCTTTTGGCCTCCTTGCGCCTCAAGTCCCCTACTATGAGAAACCATGGTCCTGGTTTCCCATCTGCACTTCTTTCCACTGTTCCAACCACCTTCTGTATTAGCAATACTCTGACTGTCCTAACCTACTGACCACCTGCTGTATTAGTACTCTGTCTGTCCTGACCTACTGACCATCAATGATATTGAGAAAACTTCACCTGTCCTAACCTACTGACCACCTGTTGTATTAGCAATACTCCACCTTTTCTGACCTACTAACAGGGCTGGCTTCAGCACCCGGCTTACCAGGGCAAGTGCCGGGGCCCACAGCAATTCTAGGGGCCCACCAGTGGCGGATTATAATGTGAGTGGTTTGGGTGGCTAACGGGAGCCCACATCTGATCTCACTGCAGCTGCACCTTACTACTATAAGGGGGCAAAGAGGATTCCTCTACTGTATGAGAAAGACGCCTAAAATGTTTGTATGTTAGATTCTGCAACTTGTGGCCAGTAGACGTCTTTATGATGGCCTGAACCAGATGGAAAATAGAAGGAAAAGTGAGCAACTCCGATCAAAGACTCCCCCTGTGAGTCACTGAGTGTAACTGTACTGTAATCACTTAGATGATGTGTAGAGCCTGTGAATCATTGCTGTCTACCTCTAATGGGGTCAGTGAATGGAGGGATACTGATATTTGTACAGTTTGATGTTGGTTTTAATGTCACCACATAATTTGCTCCACAAAGGGGCCCACTGAGGCTCTGTCGCCCAAGGGCCCACAAAAAACTGGAGCCGGCTCTGCCTACTAATCATCAACATTACTGAGAAAATTATGCCTGTCCTGACCTCCTGACCACCTGATGTATTAGGAATACTCTACATGTCCACTTTCTGAAATCAAAGAATTTTGCCTGTCCTGACCTCTTGACCCTCCACAATATTGAGAGAACTCTGCTTATCCTGACCTCCTTACTATCTACAGTATTGAGGGAATTCTCTGCAGAATTCAACTCTATCAGCCCTGTCAATAGCTATTGTCCAGACAGGCGACTGGGGTCCAGAAAGTCCCCTCCCCCCCCCTTATTAATAAAGCAACAAGTGCAGAAAGGTTAAATGGCCGATCTCAGCGTTTCCTTTAATCTCTCCTGTTGCTTGGGGGAGGGGGGGGGATGCTGTCAATCACATGCATCTGCTATACCCGGGCCGTGCGTTCATAGAACTGGAAATGTACAAGGCTTGGCTGACAGCGCTGTAAATTTACATTGCTTTGTGGCAAGAGGTAAAGGTACAAAAGACAGAGGGAATAATTTGTCCAAACAAACAGAGAAGGTGAAGAATGAACGAGGCGAGGAGCAGTAAACCATTAGGCAAGAAATTATTTCATACTTTTTCTATTACATTAAGCCTACTTAGTGTGTGTGTGTGTGTGTGTGTGTGTGTATATATATATATATATATATATATATATATATATATATATATATACAGGGTGGTCCAAATGTAGGTGGACAGTATGTGTAATAGGGTTAGGAAGGGGGAGATTTATCAAACATGGTGTAAAGTGAAACTGGCTCAGTTGCCCCTAGCAACCAATCAGATTCCACCTTTCATTCCTCACAGACTCTTTGGAAAATGAAAGGTGAAATCTGATTGGTTGCTGGGGAATATGATTGTTGCTAGGGAATCTGATTGGTTGCTAGGGAATCTGATTGGTTGCCCCACTTAACTTTACTCCATAAATCTCCCCCTTCATAGCCCTATTACATTTACCCTCCACCTACTTTTGGACCAATATATATATACATGTATACAGTGGTACCTCGGTTCTCGAACTTAATTGGTTTCGGGGCGCAGTCTGAGAACCGAGCAGTGTTTTCCCATAGGAAATAATGGAAATGTGTTTAATTGGTTCCAGCACCCACCAATAATTACCTACAGTACCCATATATTACATTGTAAGGGCCCAGTATAATCACTACAGTACAGAACAGCACTATACAGTACAGGACATTATACGCAAGAAACATTTAACAAAACCAGCAATTATAGTACAGTAGTCACCAGCTCTTCACTCATCCTGTACTGTATAGTGCCCCCCATCCCAGCACTGTAACGGATGGGAGATGGTGGTGCACTGCCTGTACTACTACTGTACTGTATATGCACTCCAGCAGACTTATACAGTACAGGATGGGAGATGGTGGTGCACTGCCTGTACTACTACTGTACTGTATATGCACTCCAGCAGACTTATACAGTACAGGATGGGAGATGGTGGTGCACTGACTGTACTACTACTGTACTGTATATGCACTCCAGCAGTCTTATACAGTACAGGATGGGAGATGGCGGTGCACTGACTGTACTACTACTGTACTGTATATGCACTCCAGCAGACTTATACAGTACAGGATGGGAGATGGTGGTGCACTGACTGTACTACTACTGTACTGTATATGCACTCCAGCAGTCTTATACAGTACAGGATGGGAGATGGTGGTGCACTGACTGTACTACTACTGTACTGTATATGCACTCCAGCAGTCTTATACAGTACAGGATGGGAGATGGTGGTGTACTGCCTGTACTACTACTGTACTGTATATGCACTCCAGCAGTCTTATACAGTACAGGATGGGAGATGGTGGTGTACTGCCTGTACTCCTGTACTACTACTGTAGGAGAGAGAGAGTATATATATATATATATATATATATATATATATATATATATATATATATATATATGATATCAGGGCCTGTGTTGCTGGGGTGGGTAGGGAAGGGTGGGCTCCCCTCCCCCTCCATCCGGACAGTCCGGGTCTTGGGCTGTCTGGTTAATCAGTCCTCAGGTGTGCTGGGCTTATAAAAGGCCGGGAGTGCGGCCACATCTCTGCTCTCAGCCTGGGAGCAGACATCTGCTGGCAGCCTGTGAGAGCATGGCCAGTGTTATATACGCTGACTGCTATGTTTGGTGCCTGATATTGAGGAACCTGCTGTATAGAGGATTTTGCTTGTTTTGAAATATTGCCACATACAGTGTGCAGAATACTGTTGTATTACAATACAGTATCAAGATAATTGTCACATAGTCCTAAAATAATCCTGCCTTATAAATAGCCTGCGTAATACTGTTATATTACCATAGAGTGCAATATGCCAATAGTCCCAGTGTGATGTTTAACCTTAGAGTGGCTGGTTTTGGGGGTGTTGTGAAGCATTTCCAGGATTTGGAGAATGAAAGTGTTGGTGAGAGTATATAGAGCCAAGATAATACAGATATACAGCTCATAGAATACTGCAAGTACCATAAAGTCTTCCCTTGCAAGATAGTCTCTAAAATACTGCCATATAGTTCTCATATAATACTATGGTGGTGGAAGGAGATGTAAAATAATATAAAAACATATAAAAGATACAGAATAAAAAAAACACCACATGATTTATAAGATCAACTATTATTACTAGTTCTACTACTACTTCTTCTAGTACTGCTACCATTACTACTCTATTATTTCTACTACTGCTATCACTACTACTATATTACTACTACCTCTACCTCTACCACTCTGTTACTACTACTATTAGTACTCTATTACTACTACTACTACCACCACTACTTCTATTACTACTACTAACACTACTATTACTACTACTAACACTACTATTACTACTGCTAACACTACTATTACTACTGCAACCACTACTAACACTACTACTATTACTACTACTGCTACCACTACTACTACTACTTCTACTACTCTGTTACTACTACTATTAGTACTCTAATACTACTACTACCACCACCACTACTTCTATTACTACTACTAACACTACTATTACTATTACTACTGCTACCACTACTACTCTATTCCTACTACTGCTATCACTACTACTATAGTACTACTACTACTACCACTACTCTATTACTACTACTCCTATTGCTTCTACTACTACTATATTACCACTACTTTTATTATTACTACTACTACTACTACTACCACCACCACCCACCACTACTACCACCCACTACCACCCACCACCACTACCACCACCACCCACCACTACTACTACCCACCACTACCACAAGAAATTTCTTTCAAATCAACTGGTGCCAGAAAATGCCAGAGATTTGTCATTTACCTTTATTAAAAATCTCAACTCTTCCAGTACTTATCAGGAGATTTTTTCTATGGGGATTTGCTGCTGCTCTGGACAGTTCCTGACATGGACAGAGGTGGCAGCAGAGAGCACTGTGTCAGACTGGGAAGAATACACCACTTCCTGCAGGACATACAGCAGCTGATAAGTACTGGAATGCTTACGATTTTTTTTTTTATAGAAGTTAATTACAAATCTGTGGCACTTTCTGACCCCAGCTGATTTTTTTTTTTTTTGCTGAGCTACCCCTTTAAGTGTTTTCTCCCTTATGGTGTAGAACTCAGATCCCCATGTTGCCTCCTTATGGCTGACCTTTGCTGAATGCTGTTATTGGCAGTTTTGCATTCGGCACCTTCTCCAGTTTGCAGTATTTTTTTTATAAAGCTGTAAATCCTACCTGTGGTTCGGCATAATATAGATGGCCTCATGACCGGAGCTGCATCCTTTGTGCCGCTAATAAGGATAAAGTGCATCTTTTCCGGCAGCCTTGTGTCTTGTAAGTGCTATGAAGAAGCCCCTCGATGAGGCGTCTGCTGCTGAAGAGGGGCCTATATGGAGCCCACTCTGCATATCAAGGGTCGTCCTGCTCGGCGCACTCCACACTCTTTCATCTGCCGTGACAAGCAATGCATTAGGCCTGTATAACACCGGTCTACCCGGCACTCTGAAACATGATTAACAACCATATTATACAACATACATGGGATACGCTGCTTTCTCATAGAGAATTTAGTAAAATAAGACAATTAAAAACTTCAAAGACAAAGAGGTTTAAAGATAATAGAGCAGAGGTGGGGCAAAGGGCAGGAGGAGTAGGCAGAAGTTTAGGGCAACAATGAGGAGCGGAGTGGGGAGGAGTAAGCAGAAGCCTAGAGCAACAACGAAGGGGAGAGGGGGAGTAGGCAGAAGCCTAGGGCAACAAGGAGGGGAGGGGGATGTAGGCAGAAGCCTAGGGCAACAACGAAGGGGAGAGGGGGAGTAGGCAGAAGCCTAGGGCAACAAGGAGGAAGGGGGTGGGGAGAAGTAGGCAGAAGCCTAGGGCAACAACGAAGGGGAGGGAGGGAGTAAGCAGAAGCCTAGGGCAACAAGGAGGGGAGGGGGAAGTAGGCAGAAGCCTAGGGCAACAAGGAGGGGAGGGGGAAGTAGGCAGAAGCCTAGGGCAACAAGGAGGAGGCGGAGGGGAGGAGTAGGCAGAAGCCTAGGGCAACATCGAAGGGGAGGGAGGGAGTAGGCAGAAGCCTAGGGCAACAAGGAGGAAGGGGGTGGGGAGAAGTAGGCAGAAGCCTAGGGCAACAACGAAGGGGAGGGAGGGAGTAGGCAGAAGCCTAGGGCAACAAGGAGGGGAGGGGGAAGTAGGCAGAAGCCTAGGGCAACAAGGAGGGGAGGGGGAAGTAGGCAGAAACCAAGGGCAACAAGGAGGAGAGGGGTAGG